>NW_015506047.1:130219-149580 GCF_001515645.1 Sinocyclocheilus grahami | reverse complement strand
ACTTAAACTAATAACAAAACAGTAGCTGATTCAGAAGCGCCAGATTGTCATAGCAAAGTCAGAATTACCTCCTCTCCTAGGTTCACGAAACGGTCGTCCATAAAATGCATTGCTGTTCTGTTGTAAGTAATCTTAAAGATTCCTAAATGCATCTATTTTTGGAAGGCCAAATAAAGTGCTTTTGCTTTCGCCTAGAAACACACAGCGTCTCCCTGACATGGCTGCTTCAACACGGTTACTGAAACCACGCCTTCTTTCTTTGCGCGCACATTTGGCGGCATTATGCAAATATTTCCACATAGTGAGGTAGATATGTGGGGGCGTGTTAGAACGAGCCGTTTTACGCCTAGAAACACACAGCGTCTCCCTGACATGGCTGCTTCAACACGGTTACTGAAACCACGCCTTCTTTCTTTGCGCGCACATTTGGCGTAATTATGCAAATATTTCCACATAGTGAGGTAGATATGTGGGGGCGTGTTAGAACGAGCCGTTTTAGGGGGGCGTGGCAGAGTCTTAACTTTGATAAAGAATATCTCTTTGGATTTGAGACTTTAGTCTTTGCAACTTCAGGGATCTTATCTATGCACAATCAGCTTGTAACACTCCAAAGAGAAAGGACAACTTGAAATCGCATCATATGACCCCTTTAAGAGTAGGCTATAGTGTGTAGCAAAATCTTTAAAAGTAGGCAATATCTATAAATTAAAGTATATCTTTACTGGCGAGATTCTGAAATGTACATTCAGGGAACACATTACTATCCCATGATGCCACGAAAGAGGATTGATGAATGGCAGTGAAGTGACACAACTGATGTTGTAGGTCACGTGACAATGACAACATGACAGATGTAGTACACCTCAATTACATTCATACTATTTAGAACCTACTTTTTTACTGGTTGTGAAGTACCTACTCAGAAGTCATGCGATTTTGGACACAGCCTGACATTTTTCTATCCATTGACCAAGCATTTCCGTTTGTGTACTTGCGAAAAGCATGTTTCTAGCATTTCATTTTGAATGCAATTTACATTAATTGATTTAGCTGTTTATTCATTCTATCCAAACTAAATATATTATTCTGAAATAATAATAATAATATTATTATATTATATGAATATATTACATTAAAGTTATTGTTTTGATAGGGAAAAAATGGCAACATTTTCATGAAAATATTTTTACAATGTGAAAAATATTAATGATCCTAACATTAGGCTTAATTTATGCAAACTATCATTTTATTATTTTTATTTAGGGATGAATTAGACATGTTTTATGCATTTTTCCACTCTAATAGGCTCTCATTTATTTATATATTGTTCACATGCAGCATGACGACTTCTTTCTGGTTTCCCTTTCTTTTTGTCTCTTAGGGAAAAATTCAAGTCATCCCACTGGGACTCTCCACAAGGTTAGCATTAATGAAAGAAAAAGGCTCTATTTTCTCCTCTTTTAGCTTCCCTCAATCCAATAAAATTTTATCTATCTTAAGCTCTCTGCCTGTAAAGGTCACTCCCCGCAGCTGCCAGAAAATAGCAATGAAGTGGAGGTGGCTCTCCGCATGTATAATAATAATAATATTATTATATTATATGAATATATTACATTAAAGTTATTGTTTTGATAGAGAAAAAATGGCAACATTTTCATGAAAATATTTTTACAATGTGAAAAATATTAATGATCCTAACATTAGGCTTAATTTATGCAAACTATCATTTTATTATTTTTATTTAGGGATGAATTAGACATGTTTTATGCATTTTTCCACTCTAATAGGCTCTCATTTATTTATATATTGTTCACATGCAGCATGACGACTTCTTTCTGGTTTCCCTTTCTTTTTGTCTCTTAGGGAAAAATTCAAGTCATCCCACTGGGACTCTCCACAAGGTTAGCATTAATGAAAGAAAAAGGCTCTATTTTCTCCTCTTTTAGCTTCCCTCAATCCAATCAAATTTTATCTATCTTAAGCTCTCTGCCTGTAAAGGTCACTCCCCGCAGCTGCCAGAAAATAGCAATGAAGTGGAGGTGGCTCTCCGCATGCAGCTCGTTCCAGCCGCACATTTTCTCTTCTGTGTACGAGCAGCACAACTTTTCGGCACAAGCTGATAGCTGGCCAGTCCCTACACTGATCTCTTATCAGTGGGTGGCATGAGATTTCTACATTGCTGATGTTCTGAGACCTCTGGCTCAGAGGTATCAGGATATTCAGGCACGTCTCTTACCTATATCTCTACATCTGAGCCGTGCTTTTATCCCCTGGCCTCTCTGTGATGTGCTGCGATCTGATAGATGCAGAGAGAGAGGGTGTATGGAGAGTCCCCTTATACGAGCTCAGCTAATGTGTTTCAGCCTCCACAGTTCTTCTGGAGCAGTAATGAGCCTCTCCTCGTCCTTTTCTTCACCGCCAGCCTCTCCTTGCACACATTCTACGTCTTCTCTTGCTTTATATTCACTCAATTTCTCAGTCCCCTATACCTCTACCTTTCAGTGTGACATTGATTCTAATAAGGCTCGTCATTAGAACATGTCGTCATTGCACAGAGAAAATGAATGAATTAAACAGACATTCAGATTAATGAGTGAGAAATAGATGGATTGAGGGAAGACTTCTGCGTTTACAGGGCTCAACAATAAGGATGGTCTGCATTTTGGGGTATTTGGCAGGACCATCACTTTTTTTAGGCCTGTGTGAGAGTGTTTCGGGTTAGTTGGCGGGATGTCACTGGTATGCAGGATTTAAGATAAGATTTCAGATAAGATTATACATATATGTAACTAAAAATAAAATATTTTTTGTGATTAAAAAAATGCCCTTTTGTTTCTTTTTATTATTTTTTTCCCCATTAAATTTTAATGAATTTTTGTTTATTCATTTTTTTTCTGATGATCAGAATATTGTCAGGACAAGTAAAAATATCTAAAACATTTCTTATTGTTGAGCCCTGAATTGTGTGTGATCCCAAACAATTTTTGTCAAACATCACCTCCCAGAACAACAGACTCCCGAGTCGCCATTAATAATAGAAGAGCTTTCACTGTTGTTTCACACAGTTGTGTGAGGCCTACATACAGTACATTCCTGACACTGATGAGCAATGCATATTTATATTCAGAGCTACTGTTGCTGCTGTGGAAGTCCTCAACCCATCCGTCAAAATTATGTAAACGTGCTATTCCACAAGTCATTTCCATACTTGATTCTAAGTAGTCAAACTAAGAACAAAAATATGTTTGCTCATTTGTGTGCACAGACTGGTGCTCAACCCGTGGTTTTCTTTATTCTCTATTCCCTTGTCTTTGGAGGAGAGAAATTATTTCTCTGACTTCGGGCCATCTGAAGTGATTATCAATAAAGCAAACATTGACTGAGCTGAACAGAGGAAGGAAGATAGAGCTGTAATTAGCAGTGCTGCAGTAAACTCAGTGGACGGGACCGCTGACAGGGACAGTGTCAGATTATTATCTCTGAGACGGAAAGGCCCAGCCGCTTGATTTTTCACGGAGTGACATTGCTTTGTTATGTAGCCTTCAGCACGAAGGGTGCACCACCTTCTCTGAATGGCAGCATCAAACCACCCAATCTGAGTATGTTATGCAAATTTCACTCAGACCAATTTAAAACATAGTAGAAAGTTAATTATGACTCTTACAAAACCATAGTAGCTATAGTTTTTGCTGAGTTACTATTGGCATTAAAGGGATAGTTCACCCAAAACTGAAAATTCTGTCATCATTTACTCATCATGTCATTCTAAACCAATAAGACTTCAGTTATTCTTTGAAACATAAATTAAGATATCAAACCAAAAAGAGGTATTTGTCCCTCCATTAAAACTCCAGTTAAACAAAACTTGAAAGATCCAAAAAGTTATAGATTTTAAAATTAAATAGACATGTTTATTTCTGTAATGAAAATGATTAATGGCTAACTGTTAATAGTGCATTTCTACACTGTTAACTGAAAACATGTTTTTGCTTGATGCTGCATCCACGCCACTAGATGTCAATATAAGACGACTGCCATATTATCCAACACAAGAGAAAATATTACTGAACACACCAAAAAACTCTGCCATTGTTAATTGCCATGCATATTGTTTTCAAGAGATTGTGAATACAGTATGCTGTAAACACATATTTTCGCGCTATACACAATATATTAGGCTATACAGTCTTTTTATTTATTTTTTTATATATATTTATTAATTTTCAAACATTACAAACATAACTTAAAATCGAACAAGAAAAAAAATTTATAAAAATAATTTATGGCTCACCACCCCATTAAATCAATTTGAGAATGAAATGAAATATTGACATAATCGTACCAACAATATGCCTTACATATTTGTACTCCAATATGTCTCACATATTTAAACCTCATTAAACAAACCCTCTAATAAGAATAGACGATATATCTAAGCCCATATATATTAAAAATGGGTCCCACCTTCTATGAAATATAGGACTCCACTTTTGATGGTAAGCAAAGTCATGTTAGCTTCTGACAGGAACAACAATGAAAATACTAACTGACAGCTTTTCTGCCAGCAACTTCAGAATATGTAATGATTACAGCAATTGCAATAATGAACTGTAGCTGTAGCTGTATTCAGCACCTCGTACAGCGCTCTTGCCATCAGACGATTAGCCGCCTTGAAAACGGCCTTGGCCTTCATGCTGACTTTCCCCTTCATTTATTCAAAAGTGAACGTATATGTCATAGGTACACCGAAAAGCCATTTTCTTCAGAGTTCAAAATAGCTCAGAATATGTATTTTGCCTCAGAGTACTGTATACATTCCAATTTACCTCCATCTTGCATCAAACCCAGTAATTTAGCCCAGAATGAATGCTGACATGAAAGAATCAGACAGCTTTTTGGGAGAGCAGAGACACTCCCTGTAAATCTTTAAAGAGAGAGAGACTTTGTGGCTTGACTGTCTTAGTGGAGCTGGGCTACCGCTTATCTTGAAAGAAGAATTTTAACTACCCACAGTCCTCTCTTTGATTTTCATTTTACATGCGCTAAGTCTAGTAATCAGAGAGATCTGTGCTGTAATCACCAGTACAGCAGAACAAGACGGACAACATTTGCTGTAAAACAGGCCACAAATCAATCCAAATTTTGTCAATTTCTTTTGCTTCTGTCACGACTCCCAGCTCAACAGCATGTTGATGTCACTTCCACTGATTGTGTTAATTGTAACGGCAGCTACAAAAGTGCAACACGTACAGCTAGGCTTTATTAAAAAAATCTACTGCAGAAAGTTTCCCTGAGGCAAGAAGATAATTTCTTGACATACTGGCATGTTAACAGAGAACTAAAATATTGCAGAACGAAGCTCTGTGTTTTAACCATAGAAACGTTGAGAGTTTTTGGCACTAATCACTGCAAATGTAGGACTCTAAATAGATAGTTTGTGTGTGCAACTGAGTGCTGCACCAGCCACTAACTGCTCGAGCAGTACATGATAAAAGAGCAAGTTGAAAATGTAATTTGTAGGATTATTCCTGTGAGGCCCTTAAGAGAAACTGGCCTAAATGACTACAGTAATGCATCATTATTACCAGGCAGAAGTGAGCAGTAGATTGAATGCGAAATCTAATTTTACTCAACTTTGTTTGGGAAAAGAATGCATACTGAAAAATCTACATGAGTTTAGCTGGATTAGTGTGAAATATGGGAAGGGTTCATATTACTGACTGTAGGCCTACTGAACTCAGTTACTGTTGTTGATATGTATGGCTATGTATTTTAACTTTCTTCGGCACTTAACCAATCCCATATCATTCATGATCAAAGCAAAAATGGAATGTCAAATAATGTGGTGTGCTTTTACTTTTTTATGCAAGCAACTGGACATAATGTTCACCTGACAATCTAATAAATAGACTTGACCCATATAGGGACCAAAACATAACAAGGGCTTTTCACACTGCGCTTAATCCCGGGTTGTCGTCATTGTAACCCCCGCTTTTAACACCTGGTAGAGGAATGCTTCACATTTGCAATTTAGAAGTGGATTTATCACCACAGGGTTAACTATTTGAAATGTGAAAAGCCCTATAGACACTTGGGTGTGACATCTTGTGACTTTGGCCAGTAAGCATTGACACAGAACACCATAGTAACCGCATAGCAACACCATAGCAACCAGCGACAATACCCAAGTACTGCCTTGGCAATTTTTGCACATGGGCAAGCAGCTTTCATGTTGTCTCCAAAATGTAAAAAATCTAGTTTCCAGAAATCTTTATATAATGAGAATCTATATTGCCCCACAATACATAATACATTGTTCTTAGTATAGCTGTGGCTGCTCCTAAGAAAGCATGATGGACCACTTTGTTTTTATCCCTTTCTGTATTGCTCTCATTTTGTCTTTGAAGCATTTAAGTGTGTCTATTCAGTACACTGATTTGAAAGCAACTTATTATAATGGCGACAGGGTGTCAAAAGCTGTGAGAAAAAAAAGGTACATTTATTTAACAATATTGCAGTGTTTTGTTCTGCACTGTTATGACTGGAAAATATAAAAATGTTGGAAATAACTTGTTTTGATATGAAGTTATAAAGCTAAGAAATAATCATTTTTGCAGGCTTTTTTTTTCTATTTTACAGAGCCCCACACGCATGACATGAGGGGAAAAACACTAAATATTACGTCCATGAATTTGAAGAAGTATTTGTTCCTAAAAGAATTTGTTCCTAAAATGTATTAATTTGTTTTCCCATTTTAGTTTTAGCATTTTCAAAAGTGCCCATGTTGTACTAATTAATTTCCTTGTTTTAATTTACTAAACTAAAATAAGAGAACAAATTAAGAAGTCACAGGTATACTTAATTTGTGGCCACTATATCTTGTTTTTTCCCCCCTGCATGTTTTTTTTGATTACATACATTTAAGTTAGTTTCCCTTATGAAATAATCATTTGAGGGTTAGACTTGAGAAGTTCTGCTAGTTTAATCACTTCTGGGAAAACAGACCAAAAATATTGATGACTCATCCTGCACTTCACAGATTTTTGTCCAATCAAATGCTCTCTAAACTAAAAATGCCCCACCACTAATCATGTGCATGGCTGCAACATAACTAAATCCTATGGCTATTAAAAAAATGCACAAGTCCTTTGTAATGCCTTACTCAAATGACCTGTTTCAATAGAAAAATGCATCAACATGGGACAGAATAAATGATTTTGTCAACTGTGTGCCTTAAAATGCTTTAAAGTAATTTTTTGTAGAATAGTTTACATTTTGCCAGTCATATACACTAAAGGTTTTTAGACAAACACAATTAGAGCTCAATATGAACCTGCATAAATCAGTCAGTCTATAGCAGAGCCTGCACTCAGGCCATTAACACAGCGCTCTCAATTTATTATTGTCTCACATCTCTCGTACACATAGGCACTGATAAACATGGGTAGTCCTGTGGGGTGTGACATAGACTTGCATCTGTCCCCTCATGGACATCAGAAAAATTGCTTTAGTGAAGTCTCTAGAGCTTGTCTGCTTCTTAAGATGAAAGCACAGAAATGGTAGACACAGCGCTGGTTTATATCAGCATCAGAGTGTGCAACACTCCTGGCGTGTTGGGTGTCATGTTATTAGAAGTTGATTAACGTGCTGACCCAAATGCTAATTAATAAGGGGTGTGCAAAACGTATACCTTCATGAGGTCATCAACATAAAGTTTGCATACCTGTGTATAGGCCTGTGTACAATAGTGTGTATAATGAGTAAAATTGTGTGTTTTGTTTCAAGGCTCAAATGATGAAATAACGATGTAACATACAAGCTGAAATAAAAGGTCTATAAAAGATTTTGTATATACTCAAAATACCTGTGTATAGGCCTGTGTACAATAGTGTGTATAATGAGTAAAACTGTGTGTTTTGTTTCAAGGCTCAAATGATGAAATAACGATGTAACATACAAGCTGAAATAAAAGGTCTATAAAAGATTTTGTATATACTCAAAATACCTGGAATATAATTATAACAGCTTTGCATTGTTTGTGGGTGATGCATCCTTTACCTACTGTACATAAATTAGATGCTTGTCACAGTCAAAAAAAATGCAACATGCAAAAAGAAATTCTCACTGGAACTTTGTAAAAGCATGATGTTATCACAATAAGATTTTGCAGCTGAGCCATTTGCATTTTAATAGTGTTAAAGAACAAACATAATCGCTCTGCTCCAAACCCTACTGTCTACTGCCTACATAGGTAACTGCCTTATAAGGCAGCATCCTAACTGTGGAACCTCCTAAGTGACTGATTCCAAATGCTCTACATTGGAAGCCACACACAAAGTGCACAGATGACTGATAATTGAGTCCAATAGAGTCTGATGTTGGCATGTTACTGCGCTAACATGATACTCTAATAAGCATTAAAAATGCATAGCATACATATTTATTAAAATTGCTCATTTGAATTAGGTGAAACTATCAGTCATATTCATGAATTAATTTAGAATAGCACACCTCTCTTATTATTATAATAGTAAGTGCCCTTGTGGAAAAAGAAGTACACGTTTACATACTTTTAAAAAGAGTGCTTAAAAGTATTTTAAAAGAATATTCTTCTGTGTGGACTTTATGTTTTACATTTAACAGACCCTTAGTTGCATGTTAATTACAATTAAATGAAAACACATTATAGCTTATAGTAATTGCAATTAGCTGAACCTTAGATTGCTTTTTTTGATGCACTTAAGTAGGACTTATACTGACAGGCATTTTTGGTAAATAAAATTAACTTTAATTTAATTTCTATTGAAACTTGTTACCATTTATTTAAATATATTTGTAATTGCACATTTGTAATAATGAAGCTGAAATTTAGTACTTAAATTATATTAAATTTACATGTAATATTGAATAACAGACAGCTTTACTTGTGCTTTAGTATGTTAGTCAACACTTCAAAATAAGTAAAGCGTGACAAAAGATTATTAAAATTAAGTGATTTAAAATGTACTTTAAAAGTTTTAAAAATAGACATTATTACAAAGTGCACTTTTTAAAAGTGTACTTAAGAGTGTTAAGAAACATGATAGTCACTCTATTTAAGTACACTTTACTGTATGTGGCCCTTTGTTTAATTAATATCATATTATCTCCAAGTACTATTCTTTTCCACGACATTCTAATTTATTGAGATGCACCTGTATACTTAAGATTTGAAGAACTACAAGGGCATATTCAATATAGTGAAGTGCACTTGTTTTTCATAAGCGAGTATGCTATTCCAAACTCAGCTAATTCTTGAATGATTTTTCCACCCAGTCTGATCTCGCTGCAATGTTTTTGGTGTTTAACTGAAAGAAGCCATCTTAGAAGGCAACATATATGCTTACTGCTGTAAAAGTACTTAATATATCTTACATGCTATCTACGCAGCTCTTTAGGTTGTGGAACAAGAGCTAATATGTCCAAATATGCACCGTATTTGATATTTGATCTACTCTGATGATGTAGAAACCTTGATCCTCCAGGTAAATAACATGGTCGTATGAAGGGTAGCAAAAGTGTGAAGATAATGGGGTACACACTGCTGTAGAGTAGAGGTGTGAGTGTTTGCTGCTGAAGTGCTCCAGTAATAAGAGCCAAGGGGGTTCATGTGTTGCTGCTCTGAGTGAGAGGTGTGACAGCCAGGTCTCATGAATAGTGATGCTAGACAGCTGCTCATTAACAGAAAGCCTGTCAGCCAACAGACTGGAACTGCCAACACACACGCAATACATGAACCTCCACAAACAACACACACAATCTGTTCACAATCCCTTCATCTCCCTAACCTGTGGCATCTCCTGAGATGGATCCAGGCTCCTTGACCCTGAACTGACCCTGGAATGAGTTAGACTCAGCCTTTAGCATTGTTCTCCTCCTCAGCGATTGGCATCTACTCACCTCAGTCTAGCGCAGTAACCCTCACTCTGGAAAAATTCTCTCTAAGACTCAAGTGTTCGTTTATTCATGCCCAAGCCCACAAGTATCAGAGAGTGTTTGAGAACAGCACACACATGTACAGATACCTAAGGCATGAAGAAAAAACCAAGAGGTCCTCGCATGAACGGCACTGACAGAAATTTTCTATTGTCGGTTTATTGACTGAGACATCCACTGCATAATTACAGCTCAATTTGATCCCTAGGGCCTGTTTCACACCGCACACATAAGCGTGCATATTTATTTTGGTGCCCATATTAACTGCTTATGTGAGCAGTGCTGTATAAGCATTGGTGTACAATAAATAAATAATTTTTTTTGCTGCACTTTGGGTTACAATGTGTGTAAATTAATTACCATGGATGTTAATTAGCTTTCTTGACAACAATTTAAAAAATAATTTGATGTCCCATATTATTTTAGAATTTCTGGTATATATATATATATATGAATTAATAAATACATACATACATACATATATACATACATACTCAATGAAACACCCATATAACAATGTTATAATTTATGGTTATTATTGGTTAAATTAAATTAAATTGAACATTAAATTTAAATTCATAAATATGTGTTTTAAATTCTTAATAACCTGAACAAATATCAATGTCCCACTCCCATATAACTGTTTTAAAATTTAGAGTTGTTATTGAAAGGAATACTCAGAATACTTAATAACAAAGAAATCACTTTGTTTACATGCTGCTTATGCATGTTGTGAGAAACAGGTCTAATAAAGGGTAGAGCACAACAGAAACAACACAAGATGCGCTGCAAAGATTACTAGTGCGTAAAGATGGCTATTTATTCAGGGGTGCCGCCCAACTCTTTTCCTTCACCCTCCCTTACTTTTTCATTTTGTACTTATGTTAACCCTCTCTATCTCTCTGTCACACACAGATGCTCAGAAAATTGACCTTTTTCTCAGATTGATTGTAGTCACTAACAGAAAAGTGAGCCGAACAGCCCCTTTGACCGGACCTGGCCATCAAATAATACAGATATGAACGCCAGCGGAATAATTGAAGAAGGTGTTTTATATGTAGAAGACAGAGAGGGATGAAGTGGAATTGAATCTCAAAGAAAATGAGAAGGGGGAGCGAATCTCAGGAGACAGGCGTACAAAAGCTCCACCATGTTTGAAGAAAATAGAGGATAATTAGAGTGGTCAGTACCTTCCCTATACTGGAACACTTCAGTCTGTCTCTCTCTCTCACACACACACAAAACACACACACAGGTTTGTTTTTATGGTTTATGGGGACTCTCCATAGGCATAATGGTTTTTATACTGTACAAACCGTATTTTCTATTGCCCTACACCAACCCTACCCCTAAACCTACCCCTCACAGGAAACTTTCTGCATTTTTAGATTTTCAAAAAAACTAATTCTGAATTATTTATAAGCCTTTTGAATTACGGGGACACTGAAAATGTCCTCATAAATCACCTTCTCGTTGTAATACCTATGTCATACCCATGTTATTATACAAATTTGTGTCCTCATAAACCACATAAACAAGCACAGACACACACACACACACACACACACATACACACACACATACATATGCAATCACATGCAGCAAAAGATAGCAGATTCTACACATGCTGACAGGCATAAATCATTTGGCTTTTGAAGCTCCCATGAGCGGTTTATGAAACAGTCTACAGTGAATACATATCACTCTGAGAAAGAGCAGAATATCGCCCTGCAAAAAAAACAAACACTTTAGTGCCTTCACATCTCTCTTTGACTTTCTCTTCAAGGGCACCAATTTTATCCAATTTTGCTAAAACAGGCTCACTCATTCACGTCTTCCCTCCCCTAGTTCAGCTGTTGTAAGAGCTAAAATGGTCTCTTCTTAGTTCCTCCATCACAATAGAGAGGTAGAGAGAGCCCCACGCTGGCACACGGTCTGGAATGAAAGAAAACATTCTGTCTTCAGATCGCTTATTGATCTCAACACCAGTCCCCACCGGCCTGTCCAAATGACAGTAACTAGTCTCCATGACAACAGCATTTCAGATGCAGATTCTTGTGGTTCCTACCTGTGAGAATAATACCCCAGCTATTTAGCATATATGCCCATGTGAGGGGTTACAAGCTCTGGAACAAATAACCATACATTTATGGACACTATTTTATCTCAGAACATTTATAAATGTACATTACTGTTCAAAAGTTTGGGGGGTTGAAAGAATTGAATACTTTTTTGTTGTAGTATACACATTAAATTGATAAAAACTGTCACCAAAGACATTTATAATGTTAGTTATTTCATATAAATGCATTCATCAAAGAATTCAGAAAGAATGTATTAGTTTCTACAAAAATATTAAGCAGCACAACTGTTTTCAGCATTGATGATAATAAGAAATGTTTCTCGAGCAGCAAATCAGCATATTAGTATGATTTCTGAAGGATCATGTGACACTAAAGACTGGAGTAATGATGCTGAAAATTCAGCTTTGCATCACCGGCTATTTAATGGGGGGGAAAGGCCATTTAATGGTTCTTTGCAGCAAAGAACCCTTTTCTTACCAAAATGTTTTTCATTATACAGTACCTTGAGTTGACTTTATGGTTCTCTGGAGATTAGAAAAGTTCTCAATATTACATTATACACTAACAGTCAAAAGTTACGCTAGGACACACTTAACTGTTTGTTTCTCATAATCTTAAAAACACTTTAATATAAAAGCTTTATGATTCAATTCATTAACATTAGTTAATGCATTCGAAGTCAGGAACAATGTCAGGTTTACTCATAATACATTAACTACTAACTTGAAATTAACTTGAAATTGTTAGGTCATCATAATATCTAATTACTTAACTACTGTGAGCAAACTGAACCTTATTATAAAGTGTTTTTGTTGTTGTTGTTATTTTTACAATGGCTGAATTGGACTGAAAGTGAAATAAAAACATCTAACCTGTGTCAAGTATACATGTGAACTAGTTTACAATCATCCCAGCATGAACTTCATAAAGTTGGTTAAAAAAAGAAAAAGAAAAACACACACACAGTGTACAGTCCTAAAACATGAGATGTTTGGATTTGTTTACATTTTTTGTCAATCCATAATTCCATCCAATTGTGTTATTTCGTACTATTATTATTATTCTATAATGTGCAGAATAAGTGTACTGAAGAATCCTGTACACTGTAAGAAGAAAATAAATCTGTAGACAAATGAAAAATGTCCTGGCAGAAATCACCAGTATTTTTTCCGTTAAGCTTACAGACATTTCCTTTGACCCTGAAACACAACACAATGCAGTGCAATGCATAATTCAAAATATGGCTAAAACAACTGTGAAAAATCAGTATGGAAAATGAATTCAGGTAACACTTTTTATGAAGCCCGTATTTTTAATACATTATAAGGGTATTCTTAAGGCATTATAATGAATGAATAATGCATCATAAAAAAAACTCACATATCTCATAAATAATCATAAGAACAGTTTTAATGTATTATAATACTGTGGTTATAGCTTTTAAGAGTATGATGATTTATATCACACAAAGAACATGTTACATCCACTTAAGTTACAATGAATTATATTTACCATATTTATAATGTATTATAAGTCTCATATCTTGCCAAGATCTGCACAATTACTTAGTACATCTTTTTCGTGTTTTTACTGTAAAATGACAAATATAAAGTCTTCATGAAAACATCCAAAAGGCTTTGGTCTTATTATTTATAAGTGGTCTTTGTCTTCTTTAAGTAACTTCACTTTACTTAAAGCAGACAAAGACCACTTATAAATAATGATAATAATAATATATTTTTTTACTCAAACAGCCATAAAATCAGATATCAGATCAGATGAATGTGTACACATTTGCTTTGAACTATTTTTTTTAATTGTAATATCAGTATGGTTATTTTGATGGTACCCTTTAGACAACTGTTGATAAGTAACTTTGCAACTACATGTTAACTAGCAGTCATTGGGGCAGTGTTGGGGTAACGCATTACAAGTAACGCGAGTTACGTAATCAGATTACTTTTTTCAAGTAACTAGTAAAGTAACGCATTACTTTTTAATTTACAAGAGAATATCTGAGTTACTTTTTCAAATAAATACTTTTTTTTCTCCAATTTATTGATTGACAGCTCTTCCTGTCCCCATGTTGAGAGAAATCAGAAGATGTTACTGTAGCTCTAAAATAAATATGAATATGCATTAATTCATCTCACTCACAAAAAAAACAAAAAACAGATTCAGTATTCCTCAAAATGAATAAAAATAATGCAATTCAGAATATGACGCAAACCTGCAATAATTAAATGTTAAACAACACAAATATCCTTTATGTATTTAATACCATTTTATAAACCAATGTCTTTGCTTCTGTCCTTCGATGATCCAGTTTAACCATACTAATAAGCAAAAATTACTCTAGACAAACATTTGTGTGTCTTTTTTTATTGCTGAAGTGTGTTGAAATGTCTTCTTCTGCATTCTACTGTACGGACGTAAATTTACTTTCCCTTCAGCCTGAGGCTTAGTCATTTCACTTTTGGTGTGAAAAGGCTTTTATATTTGCCAAAAATATAACTTTTTTATTTTAAAAACAAACAAGCAAGCCCTGTCCAGATTTGAAAAGTAACGCAAAAGTAACGTAAAGCATTACGTTCCATAAAAAGTAACTAAGAATCGTAATTAGTTGCTTTTTTATGGAGTAACGTAATATTCCAATGCATTACTTTTAAAAGTAACTTTCCCCAACACTGCATTGGAGTATTAGTAGTATGTCTGCTAAATATCTGCTAACACTTTATTTTGATGGTTCCCCAACAGACATTCAACTGACTATAAGCAACTTTACAAGTACGTCAACTTATTCTAGCAACCCTAACCTTAACCTAAGTCTACTAATACTCTAAATGAGAGTTAGTTGGCATGTAGTTGCAAAGTTGCTTATAGTCAATAGACTAAGGGGACCATAAAAATAAAATTTAATGTAATATAATATAAAAAAAACTAAACAAAAACAAAAAAAAAATTTTCATTTGAAAGTATTACAACTGATCTTAAACTAGCTCACAGCAAAATTAATATTAACCTCACAGGAAACACTCAAAAACAAGACATTCAACTGACTATAAGCAACTTTACAAGTACGTCAACTTATTCTACCAACCCTAACCTTAACCTAAGTCTACTAATACTCTAAATGAGAGTTAGTTGGCATGTAGTTGCAAAGTTGCTTATAGTCAATAGACTAAGGGGACCATCAAAATAAAATGTAATGTAATATAATATAAAAAAACTAAACAAAAACAAAAAAAAAATTTTCATTTGAAAGTATTACAACTGATCTTAAACTAGCTCACAGCAAAATTAATATTAACCTCACAGGAAACACTCAAAAACACTCCTAACCTCTCACAAGATGTAGTAAGATACTGTGCAGATCTTAAATAAACAATGTCAAGATATGAGATAATCCATTATAAAATTAAGTGGATTTCATATAGTATTAATTGTGTGTTATAAATCATACTCTTACATGTCCACAAATGTGTAAGTATATAATTGTTGTTATAATTATTTATGAGATGATACAACACATAAGGCTTTTTATAATGCATTACGCATTCATTATAATGCCTTAAGAATACCCTTATAATGTATTATAAATACGGGCTTCATAGAACGTGTTACCTTAATTCATATTAACACGGTACATTGGGCCGTATTTGGGGCCATGCAGTTTCTACAAATCAGCAGTTCCAGGTATCATCTACATACAGAGGAACAATGTGAAGCCCTGTCGGGTTCTCTGAAGCCTCTGTACATGTTCTACCAGTTAAAACCTAAAACAGTTCTCCTTTGGCATCCGGCTACGAAACTACTTTTGCAGCCCCTATTTTTCAAGCGCTTGACAACAGAGGGACAGCGTGTGTGGAAATAAGTCCATCTCTGCCCTCCCCTTCTCCTCTAGGCCTAAATCCCTCAGTATCGATTATCCTGCAAGAGTGCAGGTAAGAGAAGATAAATATGAAGTCAGTGGCCATGAACGCTCCCCTCACTCATGACCACACAGCCTGCGACAGAATCATTTTCCTGCACGTACAGCCTCCCGCTGCTCTGTGCTCGAACAACCTGAATCCTAACCTTGATTCAAGGAGAAACCCAAGACGTCCTCCAGTAGATGAGCCCTTCCTTTAACCCTGCAGAGTAAGACCCTGAGCAGAGAGCTAATCAGCAGTCACAAAACCACACAGTGCTCTATATGCAAGTTAAATAACGGCTGATAGCCCGCTGCACTGGGGGCAGTGAACCGATATACTCGCTCTTTCCCTCTGTCTCTTCCTCTCGCTGATTTCTCAAAACCATATCTGTATCAGGAACAGCAAACTGAAAAGGCGAATTGCTTTGTCACACCCAGACATGCTTGACTACCCTGAATAATTGGACTGCAGCGTTGAAAAAGAGCTGTTTTCCTTTTATCTAATGAAGCCCTTAAGGGGAGGGGAAGTGTGGGTTGTGTACGAATATGTATTGGTTTCTATGTGAGAACGAGAGATGTAATGATAACACCGTGCTTCATAATATGTTGATCGTTCAGATCTACATACGGTCCGGCTGCAGGTGAAAGCAAGCACTGGTTCAATAATGCCAGAGGGAATAACAGATGACAGTGGTCTTCAGACAACAAGCCCTAAGATTTGCTGATGCTTCATTCTACACACTGATACCTGCAGGGCTGCTGAGAGAAAGATAGGACGAGCGAGAAAGAGAACGTGAGAGAGCGAGTGATGCCAGAGCCAAGGGTTCTATCAGACCACTGTAGCTTCTTGGCCAGAGGTGACTATCAAGTAGTCGTTCTTAAAGTCAGAGAGGAAGATAGACTGAAAAAAAAAATTGAAATGAGAATGACTGTGAGGGATTGCGTGTAGGGCTGATGATTGCGTACGGCAGGATATGGAAATTTTACATATGATTTCATGTTAAAAATGAAAGGATAAATTCTCTGATAAATGGAAGGTTCAAAAGAGCAGCATTTATTGTCATTTTATGCATCAATTTAATGCATCTTTGCTGAATAAAAGTATAAAAACTTCCAGACTCTTTTGATTAGCAGTGTACGTCAGCAGCTTTAACCTGCAAACTTATGATCAAAACCATGTGTATTTATCTGCATCATTAGAAGCAGCGGCGAAACTAGAGTTTTATACATGGGGTGGTCAAGGCTACTTCAGGGGGTCAAAGGAAAATTAGTGTGTAGGGGAGAGTGGAGCATAACCTAACACTTTTTAGCTTGCTCTCATTTTTGTGTTTGTAAATTCACTTGGGGTTCAGAGTATTTATTTTTTTCATGTGTCTTATTTCATTAATACAGTGTATACTTTTTTTATTTACCCTATAAGAATGGACGTGCACAGACCTCCAGAGGGGCAGGGGAGAAACGGGGTCCCCCTTGGTTGAAATTGTGGTCCAGGGACACCTAGATTAGACCGAAAGGGCACTTTAGCGTCTGCGATTAAAGGGGCAGGGGCTCTGATTAGAAGTGTGAGCAAATAGTTCTTTTAAGGCTAGTGCTGTTGTTGGTTAATGTTTTATTGTGCTTGCACTTCAACTGGGCATCTTGGCTTACTGTGATACAGAATCAGCCAAATCAAGTTGCTCTTCAAATTGAATGTGTCGTGGTATCTAGAATAGAGACATCTGAGATTATAGTTTAGTATTAGCTGTTACAGTATACACTTAGTCAGGAATAACTGGGGTGTATTCCAGAAAGCAAGGTTACACACACCCTGTCACATATACCCTGAACTCTTGGTTGATTAGCCCAAACCTTGCTTACTTGAGGTATGCTGGTTCCAAAAACAAGTCCGGGAGTAAGTTTAGTCAACTCAGAGTATGCTCATGGTTAACACACAAGTATTGTATACTCAACAGAGCGACGATTTGACAAGTCACCATTGAAATGAACGCTAAGAAAAAGCGCACCATGCTGCTTCTTTCTTCTTTTGTTCAGTGGTCATTTACATACTTGCTGCATATCGGCACCTAATTGGTGGTTGTGAAAAAATTCACAAAAATTCATGAATACTTTTCAATTTTTTTCTTTTAATCTTTAATCACCGAGAATAAGAATTATAGTTTGTTTGATGCTAATTATATAATAAGATATATCACATATGTATTTTTATTATAGAAATAGATTATAAAAAATGTAGATCCATGATGTGTGAGTTGACAATAAAATACAATAAATATATTAGAATAAAATAAACATTACCTTGTTATAATAGTGTTTTATAATTAATATATATCAATAACTATTATATATGACAATAAAATAAATATAATAACCATTTTAGAATATAACAGTACTTTATAATTAACATATCACACACCCAATGGAGTCTCATTAATAGGTCACACATGCGCTGATAGTGCTGAAGTAACCTAACCCTGAAAGTCAAGTCAAGTCAAGTCACCTTTATTTATATAGCGCTTTTAACAATACAGATTGTGACAAAGCAACTGAACAGCATTAATTAGGAAAATAGTGTCAATAATGCAAAATGACAATAGTAAACACTAATTTTTCAGTTAAAGACAGTTCATCATTGAATTCAGTGATGTCAACATCCAGCTCAGTTTAAATAATATCTTTGCAATCATGTCAACGATAACGCTGGAAATGAAGTGTCCTAAGACAACCTACTCCGGAGCAAGTTATGCTCAGAGAATAAGTTGCTACTTGCATACCCTGAGGCTACTTACATATAAGACTACTTATATATTAAATATATAATTACTATATTTATTATATTATAATATTGTGATATAGGATTATCTATTATTATAACTACTTATATATATTGATATATAATTATTTGTATTTGTTATTTATTTTAATTTTAGTTATATTATGTCTGAATTTATTATGTCTGTACAGGTCTTTTATTAAGTTTTTAACTTTATTTAATTTGAGTAATTTTAATACTTCAACAAACTAAATGGAAATGAAATAATATATATATTGAATTTATAAATGTGTATATACATATACAGCATATATGTATGTGTGTGTGGTTGTACATACACATATGTAGTAGGCTTTTTTTGGTGTTTGGCTTAGTGTTATGTTAGAATCATTATTATACTCTTATACAATCCGTGTATCATTCGATCATTCGTTTTTTTATTTAATATTGAAAATAGAAAAATGAAAAAATGGCTCCTTTTTTGTTTTTTTGTTTTTTTTACAAAAGACGAAAATTCATCTTAAATTTACGTTTTTCGTTCATGGGTGGAAAAATGAATAAACAGCTTGAATATTCGATTTCTACATGTGGGCGGGAATTAAACGCCCCTTTCTGCTGA
>NW_015506047.1:129138-129759 GCF_001515645.1 Sinocyclocheilus grahami | reverse complement strand
AAACAAACAGACTTACTGGGTGAGCAGGGTAGGCTATGACAGCTGTCATATCATACCCTGCCATGCCCAGCTGATGCAAAGAATAGAATTTATATCTACACAGAAGAAAGCCCTGTCTAGCCTCTGCCCCGGTACAAGTTGGGTCGAGCTATTCATTTGACTGTTTGTTTGATGATGCATTAAGAATCCATACAACTGCAGCAGTGGAGGACTATTATTCTGCTGCGTGGTACTGCAGAAGAACTGATGATGGCACGGTTTGATCTTCGGCTGACCAATCAGCAGAAAGGGGCGTTTAATTCCCACCCACATGTAGAAATCAAATATTCAAGCTGTTTATTCAGTTTTCCACCCATGAATGAAAAACGAAAATTTAAGCTGAATTCTCATTTCTCGTAGAAAAACGAAAAAACGAAAAAGGAGCCGTTTTCTAATTTTTCTACTTTCAATATGAAATCAAAAAACAAATGATCGAATAATACATGGATTTTATACCTTTTGTTCTTTAATATTTTGAATTGTTTTTAGCTTTATTTTTTGTTTTTCATTTAAATGTTAAGTTTTGAAATTTTGTTGTATGCATTTGTCATTTTTATTTAATCTCTTTATTTTTAAAATGTG
>NW_015506047.1:55389-127312 GCF_001515645.1 Sinocyclocheilus grahami | reverse complement strand
TTTAGTTGTTTTAATACTACAATTGATTGCTTCTGTTGTCCTCATTTGTAAGTCGCTTTGGATAAAAGCGTCCGATAAATGACTAAATAAATATATATATATATATATATATATATATATAGTTACCTTCGTTGTTGGAACCGAAAGCTGAGTTTATCCGCTTATTTACCCTTAATTACTTACCCCCGATTTGATGTTGTCATATTGACTGGATGATGTCATACCATTACCATGCTGTAGTGCTAGCAACATCACAATCATGGGTTCAAATACCAGGTAATGCACATACTGGCAAAATGTATACCTTAAAGGGGTCATATGATGCGATTTCAATTTTTCCTTTCTCTTTGGAGTGTTACAAGCTCTTGGTGCATAAAAAAGATCTGTAAAGTTGCAAAGACTAAAGTCTCAAATCCAAAGAGATATTCTTTATAAAAGTTAAGAGTCAACCACACCTACCTAAAACGGCTCGTTCTAACACGCCCCAACATACCTACGTCGCTCTGTGGGAAGATTTGCATAACGCCGCCCAAATGTTCATGCAAAGAAAGAAGGTATAACTTTTATTCTCACTGTAGTATTGTTGACGCTGCAGCCATGTCGTGAAGACGCTGTGTGCTTCGTTGTGAAAGCGAAACTACTTTGTTTGGTCTTCCAAAAGAGGACGATATCCACTTCGTCATGCCTAGAGCTGATCTGTGCTGGTCGCTGAGGGAATACATCAACTTTCACCGTGGACGAAGCGGAGTCCAGCCTGGGGTCGTCACATGTGGTTGCCGCTCATTCGTCGGATCTGCCGGGCATGCCGTTCTCGCCCCCGCCGCCTCAGCTCACTCTTTCCCGGCCTCAGCACACGCTAAGCCGGGGCTTCAGCTCACGCTAGGCCGCTGTGTTTTTCATTGTGAAAGCGAAACTACTTTGTTTGGTCTTCCAAAAGAGGACACGACTACAAATCAGTGGTTAAGTTGTATTTACAACACTGTTCCAGAACAGTTTAACCCAAATATCCAGATGTGTGCAGCACATTTTATGGAGGACTGTTTACTGATCCTGGGAGAGTTGACTACAATGCCAGCAGTTCTGACTCACAGTCTGTAAGTACGTTTTCGTTTAAAGGATTTGCCATTGATGATTCAAACACGAGTTTTGGGCAGTGTAGAGTAGTACATGCTGTTTGTCATTTCTCTGATCACAAATGCAGACAGAGTTTTATGTTTACGCGGCACTACATTAAACCGCATAAACACATTTCATTACACCAAATACACAAAATAATGTTCTTTTTAGCAGCATCATATGACCCCTTTAAATACATTGTAAGCTGCTTTAGATATGACTAATAAGTCAATGGCTGCATATAATTATTTCAGCACAGGCTTTGTGACACAATGCAGATCAGACTAAAACATCCTCAGTGCAAATGATGAACAGTCTGCAGGAAGGGATAAAGCACTCCAGGGTGAATAGTGAACAGTGTAAGATGTGCTGTTCTGCAACTATCAATCATCACAAACACAGTTTTGTCTGCATGAAATAAACTCTAGGTTCACTAAACACTAAAAACTGTATGGCCCAAAAAACATTTTTGTTTTGTTTTGTTCCACAGACAAAAGAAAGTCACAGAGGTCTGGAACAATATGAGGATGAGAAATGATTTTTGGGTGAAAATAATGTGTTTTTTTTTACTTTAAACCGCATAAACACATTTCATTACACCAAATACACAAAATAATGTTCTTTTTAGCAGCATCATATGACCCCTTTAAATACATTGTAAGCTGCTTTAGATATGACTAATAAGTCAATGGCTGCATATAATTATTTCAGCACAGGCTTTGTGACACAATGCAGATCAGACTAAAACATCCTCAGTGCAAATGATGAACAGTCTGCAGGAAGGGATAAAGCACTCCAGGGTGAATAGTGAACAGTGTAAGATGTGCTGTTCTGCAACTATCAATCATCACAAACACAGTTTTGTCTGCATGAAATAAACTTTAGGTTCACTAAACACTAAAAACTGTATGGCCCAAAAAACATTTTTGTTTTGTTTTGTTCCACAGACAAAAGAAAGTCTCAGAGGTCTGGAACAATATGAGGATGAGAAATGATTTTTGGGTGAACAATCCCTTTAACAAAATATTTGTATTGTTTTTCGTGATACAGCTCTTGATGTTCTCTCTCTTTTCTCTGTTCGACCACAATTTTTTATCCAGTAATGCATATGAACTGATCAAACTTGTACTGATTAGAAGTTTTAGAATAGTTGAAAACCAATTTAATTTGACAGCAGACATACAGTTTACAACTGCCTAATAAAAGCCTAAATTAAATCAGTTCATCATATAAAGCGATCATATCTCTGCACTAGACTTGGATTAAACCACTCAATTCATATGGATTTGCTTTACAATACTGTTAGGACCTTTTTGGAGCTTTTAAGTTTTTATTACCTGAACTTTCAATGGAGAACTAGAAAGGTTTCATTAAAAATGTCTCACTTTGTGTTTTGAAGATTAACCAAAGTCTTATGGGTTTGCAACACCATGAGGGTAGGTTTTTGGGTGAACTCTCCCTTTAAGCGTATTATTTTACCTACCTCGTTTCTCCTCGCCTAGAGTAAAAAATGGCGCAGTTTACCCCACTCTCCCCTGCCTTTTTGCATCCTGATTATGTAATGCCTTTAAGTGTTCCATTCCTCCCCGAGTCTGCAGAACAGCTGAAAGTGAGAGCAGAGGAATTCCTCCATCAGAGTGCAGCGCAGTCAGCCAGCAGGGGAAGTGCATCATAATGACTGTTTAATTACTCTCCCTTTATCTCTGGGGCATAAGATATGCAGGAAAAGAGGGAAATTCGGCTTCTTTCCGGGCTGAGGCTGTGCGTTTTCGGGGCAGGTTTGAGGATTGTGCCGACGGGTTTGAGGCGATTCTTCCATAGCAGAGCTGTAATTAAACCATCAGTGACAGTTTGGAGTATTTAACTTTATAATGAGCCCAAGTGCGTGGAGTTCAGTGCTCTGCGGCTAAGCTCCTGTAATCGCTACTATCTGCTTAATTATGTAAAACCATTATTTTATCCTCCAGCCCCTTTCTCTCTGCATCTGCAAATACACACAGACTCAGTGGGAACAGCCATGGAAAAACATACCCGATTTCGACTAACCTCTAAGGACACGGCTTCACTTCCGGGCAAAGCTGAATGAGGAAGCAAGGAAATTTCATCTCTCTTCACAGTTCTGTTGTTTACCCCTTGTGCCTGTGAATCAGGTCTTGCGACGCCAGAGAGGGCGTGATGTCATAATCTGGAGAGTCTGTTAATGGCTCTATGGCCCTTGGTTTACAAATGCTGTTGCTATGCCAACCCTAATAGCCCTTTACAGAATCAGTTGTCATATTTGCATGAACAATTCCCTTAAAAAAGAAAGAAAAGCATGTAATTTCACAGCACAATGCCCTTTATGACCATACATCTTCAGATAGCTATTACTGTTACCCCACATTTGAGAAACAAGGGGCGCGATCACCACCATCAGAACTTTGACATGAGGGGGGGCAGCTGTCTAAAGACCTCAGACATCAGCACACATTTAAACGACATTCTCTGGGTTGTTGAAAACACAGGAAGCCCATTTTGAAATTAAAATGAATGGGGGAAAAAACATGAAATGTCTTCTATTTCAATGGAGCAGAAAAAAACAACAGAGAGAATTGCCGACAGCAAATAACTGCAGGTTTCGGTTGGCAGAGAAAACAGGGAGTTATGCATTTTCTCGTATCCCCATTATGCTTCTTTCTGCATTCAATTAGACACAAATACAGGCTATCGAGCGCGGCCCAACAAATATCTCATCCCTAGGCTGAATACGTGCCTGTGGTGTTCAGAAATCATGGCTCTAGATTGAAGCGCTGTGATTGTACTGATGAATGTGATTAAAACATCCTGTGGAGTCCAGTGTGTAAATGTTTTCCTCAAACAATCAATCAGAGAGCAGCAGTGAACTCACAACAAGACTTATCTAAGTGCAGATATGTGTTGTTTACTCATCTAAGTTCATGGCCATACAAACAACACATCGGTGCACTGCATCACAATACTTCTCTATGAACTTTGTTTGCCCTTGCCCGGTTGCCTTGGTTACGAGCAGGTACTAAATGTGCAACCGCCCAGTGGAGTGTGTGAAACGCCATGTTTGGTTCTGTCTGCCACTGGCCGACGAGCAATCTGCGTCTCACACCTTCTCCTACTGGGACCGTAATGGACATTGCTATGGCAACAAACCACTCCTCATACCTCTTGCCCCATAGGAGGGCAATGACTGAACGTTGTGACCAGATTTGGGCTTTTAATGCCCCAAATAAGTATCTCCATCAGCCGGTGGCTTGCAGATGGGGACTAAAGAATGACCAGTCGTTTCAATATCAGCTACAGAGTGACACTGAGAGGGAAATAACCGTGAGCTGTGCTGGATTGATGCTGCATTCAACTCAGAGTTGGATGCTTGAAAATCCTTCTTCATATCGCTGGCTTCTGATCTTATAGCTTTCTGTTTTCTGATGCTGGGTAGATGATGTATAAAGAAGCAATGCTATCATTTGTTTTGTAAGTGTACTACTGTCAACAGAGAAGATGCTTTAGAAACCTTTTTTAAGCAAATGTTTGCCAAACAGTTTTTTTTTAATTGTTGGGAACTATTGACTCATTGAACATTTTTATTATTATTTATATATTGTAGTTATTTTTTACTATATTTTAAAGTTATATTTAGGTTATCAAGTAATATTATTGTATTTTAATTTAATTTAATTTAATAATTTAAAATATTTGTGTGATGTTTTACATCTCCACCAAAGTGGGGTTTGAATGCTAAAACTAATTTTATTTTATTTTGTTTTAGAATAGTTGAAAACCAATTTAATTTGACAGCAGACATACAGTTTACAACTGCCTAATAAAAGCCTAAATTAAATCAGTTCATCATATAAAGCGATCATATCTCTGCACTAGACTTGGATTAAACCACTCAATTCATATGGATTTGCTTTACAATACTGTTAGAACCTTTTTGGAGCTTTTAAGTTTTTATTACCTGAACTTTCAATGGAGAACTAGAAAGGTTTCATTAAAAATTTCTCACTTTGTGTTTAGAAGATTAACCAAAGTCTTATGGGTTTGCAACACCATGAGGGTAGGTTTTTGGGTGAACTCTCCCTTTAAGCGTATTATTTTACCTACCTCGTTTCTCCTCGCCTAGAATAAAAAATGGCGCAGTTTACCCCAATCTCCCCTGCCTTTTTGCATCCTGATTATGTAATGCCTTTAAGTGTTCCATTCCTCCCCGAGTCTGCAGAACAGCTGAAAGTGAGAGCAGAGGAATTCCTCCATCAGAGTGCAGCGCAGTCAGCCAGCAGGGGAAGTGCATCATAATGACTGTTTAATTACTCTCCCTTTATCTCTGGGGCATAAGATTTTATTTTATTTTATTTAACCCTCAGATGCTGGCATATTTGTGAGATGTTACACGTGCACTGTTTCTGTCACAGTTTCCATATGTGGGCACTTGTTACTGGCTCAACATCACTATTATAATTTTTTTTTGGATGCTGGCATATTTGTGTGACATGACATTTGCCACCGGCTCAACATCACGGTTTTGTTCTGATAAGTTTTTTTTTTTTTTTAAACAAAATGATCTCTGGTTCTTTGCTAATACTCTGGCCCATTTCCACCACATAAGAAAATAAAAATCATGCTGTGGTAATCATAATGATGAGATTAAGATGTAATAATTGTAATAATTTTGACTTCTTATCAGAACTTTTTATCAGACGTTTTATCAGACTTAGTATCTCATAATTTCAACTTTTTGTCGCAACTATTACTTTTCATGTCATAATTTACTTTTCATGTCATAGCCACATGCTGGGCTTCACTGACAGTGTTTGACATTTGCTTGGGAAAGTGGAAGTGACCGGAAGAATGCTGACGGTGCTGACACACAGTGAGCTGCTCTCACATGAGGGCTTCACAGCAGCTCAGGCATCTTTCAGACTCCAGTGTGTCTTTCTACCATATGAGGATGGGACCAAAATCAATGCACAGAAATTTTTAAATGAACAGGTATATATCTGTTCCTGTTTCCACTGTTCAGTCCTCCTTAAAACCACTACATTTCCCTCTGAAGGCTGCCACAAAAAGCATTTTTCACTTCATGTGTGTCATTTGGAAAAATAATTCATCTTTATGCTTTCAAGGGTTGCTATTTTGCTGTTAGGAACAATAACGGCTCAATACAGACTTCTCTGAAGCTTCCTTGTGAATATGTGCAAAATCACACGCATTGTGTCCGGCAGCCTTCGGTATACAAAGAGACTATCTGCCATTGTTAAAGAGACAGAGAGATATAGTGGGGAAAATATAGACGCTTTAGCTCCATGTCCTCTTCATAGTGTGCAGCCAAGTGTGCAAAAACAGAGAGGGAGGGAAAGAGAGACAACACAGAACTTTTTCTGCCCATTGTGTGTGTGTGTGTGTGTGTGTGTGTAAAATAAAGTCGCTTTTGTCATGCATATTTAACAATGCAGATACTTTTAGCAATCTCATTTGTGTTATCTGATACGCATCAATGAAAACTGGCACTGAAAAACAAGAAAAAAAGCAATATTTTCTGCAGCTCTTAAATAATATGCACTAATATCACTAATCAACTAAAGTTAAGAAACTCCAATCTCTGCAGTGCAGGGTCTCCATACTGGCATTTCCTATTACAACAATAAATATTAAATAAAGATTTATCGTAAAGGCCTGTGACCTTCACATGAACCTTATTTGCTTTTAAACAAGAACTATCAACAAGTAGGCCTGCTGTGGTCATTATATATTAGCTTATATTTCTTCATAATTCATAAATAATGCACTGGGAGTGGCAGGCACTTGCACCGGAGTTTGATTCAGGAGTGTGTGTTCTGGCATCTTTGTTTATTAATGCACATTCATATTGCTTGCGGGCAAAAAATCTAATCCACCCCATCAAACCCAGAACGATCAGAGCCCTACCACACACTCCACAAACATCCAGAGGTTCTGCTTCTCCTCCTCCTTTCTCTCAGCATTTTTTATTCTTATTCTTTTATATATTTTTCCCAACAAAGAGACGTCTTACTGTGAAGAAACTATAACAGCACTGCAGTGTGTAACATTGGTGCAACTGAACTGAAAGTATAATATATATATATATATATATATGTGTGTGTGTGTGTGTGTGTGTATTTATACAACAGTTCGTTCTGGTTCTCAAATCTGATTGGTTGAGAACTGTGAGATATTGAAGGCCTACTGGTTTCGCTGCAGGAACGCCCTTTCACAATTTTGTATCACTCCGCTTGTTCTAGCCGGGTCTATGTTTTTTTAATTGTTCACTGAGCTAATCATTATAGAGTACGTTAGCTAATATAAGAAGAAACGTCTAGCTTCGCGGTCTCTCTCTCTCTCATTTGGATGCACGTCTTGCCGCATTGTTTCTCTCTTATAACCTCATTATTTCTCACTAATAACCTAACTGAAGCAGCACATGCCCTTGATACGAATTATAAAAGTGACTTATGTTTAACTGTCCGCTTGAGCTTTGAATCCGTGGCGGAAGAAAGTAGTTCTGCACAAAAGAGGGTTTTATTAGGCACTCCGTTGTTTCTTGTTTAATTACACACGTTCCGTCGAACTGTTGTATAAACGCAATATATACAGTATATATATATATATATTTTTTTTTTTTCTCTCGAAGAAAGAGATGCTTGCATGTGCAAAACTCACCAGTTTACGAGTATGTCATAATGGTATTGATACATTGATGTTTTAACATTATTACATTTATAACATTAATAACTATAACATTATAACATTTTACAAAGTTTTAACCATGGACCTCTTTCCTAAATAGGCAGATATTCATTTATGTATAAAGACCCATTTACAAATTAAAATATTTGACATATTTACAAATGTAAAAAAATAATAAATAAAAATAACAACTATTTTAAATGGTAAGATTTTTTCAAATGTTTTTGAAAGAAGTCTCTTGTGCTCACCAAGGCTGCATCTAGTTGATCAAAAATCAGTAAAAACTGCAATATTGTTATTATTACAATTTATGTACTATTTTCTACTTTAAAATATTTTATAATGTAATTAATTCCTATGATGGCAAAGATTAATTTTCAGAAAATGTTGTACTGCTTAACGTTTTTGTGTTTTTTTTCTTTGATGATTCTTTGATGAATAGAAAGTTAAAAAGTTAAAAAGAACAGCATTTATTTGAAATCTATAGAAATCATTATAAATCTTTAAACTGTCACTTTTGATCAATTTTGCATTCTAGCTGAACAAAAGTGGAAAAGTCTATATCTATATCTCTCTCTCTCTCTCTATATATATATATTTTTTTTACATTACTGTATGAAATATCATCCTGAAACTATATCACATGATTTCCAACCAGAGTTTAGAAAGTACCATGAAACAATAATAATGTCATATTTTGTTATTTCTCATTTTTTATATCATTATTATTATTTATTCTTATTTGTGTTCACTATTTTCTCTACACTCTGCCATGGGCCCCCAGCACTCGTATCTGAACCTTACTTTGAAAACCACGGCTCTACAAGGCTTCACTGGCCAATCTCAGAAATCAGCAAATCACACAATCTTACACTCTAAAAAATGCTGGGTTAAATATAACCCAGCGCTCGGTCAAAACAACCCACTAGCTGGGTTTGTCCCTTTTTAACCCAGCATTTTTTTTTGAGTGTAATTCAATGTGCATTACATAAAATTGATTAAAAATAATGGTCAACTATTTTTGAATATTGTCCGTTTCTCATGGCTACACAGTATAACTGAATGCTCATCCAGGAAGCCTAGATTTCTCAAATATTGTAGCAGTCTTTCCATGGCCTCCACAACTAAACAAAACGACTTTCTTTCTTTCTTTCTTTCTTTGTTTAGTAGTCGTAAAATAACTGGGTAATGTGCAGTAAGCTGGTCATTATCACAAAATAACCCCCTTCAGGGTAAAACAAGACACCTCTTGATCAGCCTGTCGGAGATTATTTTGCAATAATGACCGGCTAACGTAGATGATCCATTAGAAGCCGCTAACTGTCAGCAACTCTCTCACATGCAAAGCGCCGCTATGCTGCTCAAAGTCTAATCTAATCATCAAACCGCTGGTATATCATAATGTCACAGCTCTCCTGGGGATATGCATGTCATTTCATCCCCATCTCAAAAATCCATTGTTTGTGCAACAGACTGGGCTGTCGATATAAAGCCTCTCTCTCTCTCTCTCTCTCTCTCACTGGAGAGACTGGGTTGCATCTCGAGCAGGGCATTTCTTTGAATCCGCTCCCAGAGCGTCAATGTGTGCTGCTCCTAGCGTCGGAGCCTCGCAAGCTCATTAGTCACCTAACAACCTCTGCAACTCGAGCTCAGGCAGTCGATCCCACTTCAAAAAGCCTGCTGAGAAGGGAACGGCTCGCCTTCACTTCCCGTGCCCGTTTACAACGCTGACCTCTTGGTGGCGGTCACTAGCGAAAGATAGGGGACTAATCATAAAACACAAGGCGGCTCGTTGTGGGGGTACTCTGCGTCCGTGAGCGGAATAAACCCCAACGCGTGCCGCCTGTGATGTGGATCGTCGCGCGCGCTCGACAGAACATTGACAGAATCCTGCGCGGAGCTTAAGGAAGGCGGGCGAGCTCTGAAAACCAAAGTGTCCGAGTGCTGGTGGTAGTCGGAACGCTGTCATTTCGAGAGGAATGCATCTGTTCAGTGCCATGTTCCTGCTGCTGATGTTATCTACTATACCCTCTGAGGTAAGATGCCTCCGTAGCATGCAAAATACTGCTCATCATCACAACCTGTGTTGTAAATACGCATTGTTGCGAGATGCACAGTGGCTTCTTTGATTATCAGTTTCTAAACAAGTGCTGAGCACTCTAATTAGCTCATTGGAGGTTAATGGCTGAATCACTGTGTGTGTGTGTTGTTTGAATAAATCACAAACGAGCGTCTCGGCACGCAGGGAAGATTTTCTAAGAATCTGGGAACTCGATTAAGAGGACGCCAGCTGAAAAGTTTCGCGATGAATAACAGTCCTCAACCCCGAACGTTGAAGCACTGTTCGCATTGTCACAGAAGCGCTTGTAAGAGCTATGTTCGTTTGGTCTCCTCGAGTGTAGGATTTCCTCGCGATGGCTGATGAGAACTGAAGTCACAGATGTTGTGAACTGAAGTGAAGGACAGCACATTATCTGACCTAGAAATATTCAGGCAAAATCCTACATGCGAAAATTTCACACGGCTACTTGAGTGTGAAATTTTCATAGACTCGCCAAAACTACTCTTCTATTAGTCGTCGTCGTTTAGGTGTCAGCTGTCGATTATCAATGACCAATCTGAACTCTTATAATCGTGTCAAGCACGTGTTTACTTAAGAATCACGCAATCAAAAACTATGGTCCGATTGGTCAGGACCATGGACAGCGCTCTCAGCCAATGGCGTTGGCCTCGGATATTTCCGCAGCCGCACTCTGTTATAAATGAATTATTACGTGTGCCACATCATGAGACAACTTTATAAAAGCTGGTTTAACTAGCAGTGCAATTAGTCAATATTCAATTTGCGTTTTTATGCTGCAATAAATAGTAGGATTGACTGGAAAGTGCAGTAAAACGGGGTGAGTTGTAAAACCATCAATTTAACCAATTGGAAATGAGCTACAGAGTGACATCACTAACATACAACACTAACATGTTGTAGGCTACATCTACAGTATGTGTTAAAATATAATGGATTTCCATGTGAGTAAGATAAGAGGTAAAGTAAGATTTCGCATTAGAATTTGTTGCAAAATCATGCAAATGGATGGAAAATGACAGAACTGGTGTCATCTGACTGAACAGATGGGGACGGTTGTACATTAAAAAATTCCTATGTACTTCAACTGCATTTTCAACACTTGTGAGACAGCTACTACTACTACACACACTGTCTATTATGTTGTTAGAGTTGTTAGCCTTTGTTTTGATTTGATTTTATGTGCTATTTTGTATTAGGCCTTACATGTTTTCTGTATGTTTATCATTTTGAACTAGATTAGGTGGTGAGATGGATGGGTTAGGGGTTAGGAAATAACTATTCTGAACAAGTAAATTCGAATACCGCAATAAATTCCTGCACTAAATTTAAAACGTCCATGTTTTCTGTTGATACAATCAGCTAGGTAGGATGTAACATCAGCACTCTTTGTACTTGACACTAATTTACACAGATGATCATTTTCTAGATTTCTAAAATACCTTGATTTGTAGCAGAATGAATATGAGCATAATTTAGGGTTGTGAAGGTGAGAAAATGTTCCCACCGGTTAATCAACGTGTGACAACACCGATAATACCGGTATCACCGCATAAAACACAAGGCGGCTCGTTGTGGGGGTACTCTGCGTCCGTGAGCGGAATAAACCCCAACGCGTGCCGCCTGTGATGTGGATCGTCGCGCGCGCTCGACAGAACATTGACAGAATCCTGCGCGGAGCTTAAGGAAGGCGGGCGAGCTCTGAAAACCAAAGTGTCCGAGTGCTGGTGGTAGTCGGAACGCTGTCATTTCGAGAGGAATGCATCTGTTCAGTGCCATGTTCCTGCTGCTGATGTTATCTACTATACCCTCTGAGGTAAGATGCCTCCGTAGCATGCAAAATACTGCTCATCATCACAACCTGTGTTGTAAATACGCATTGTTGCGAGATGCACAGTGGCTTCTTTGATTATCAGTTTCTAAACAAGTGCTGAGCACTCTAATTAGCTCATTGGAGGTTAATGGCTGAATCACTGTGTGTGTGTGTTGTTTGAATAAATCACAAACGAGCGTCTCGGCACGCAGGGAAGATTTTCTAAGAATCTGGGAACTCGATTAAGAGGATGCCAGCTGAAAAGTTTCGCGATGAATAACAGTCCTCAACCCCGAACGTTGAAGCACTGTTCGCACTGTCACAGAAGCGCTTGTAAGAGCTATGTTCGTTTGGTCTCCTCGAGTGTAGGATTTCCTCGCGGGGGGCAGGGGCGTTTCCTCTTTTCCTGGCTTTCCTTTGCTTTTAAATAGCTTGCAAAAGCAGCGGCAATTCGGCGTAAAGCAATTGTTCGTTTTTAGTTCGTTTGAATTTTCCCTCTTTTCCTCGCTTTCCGTCGCTTTTAAATAGCTTAAAAGCACCGTGCGTATTTTACTTTCACTTTCGAATTAGAGCAATTCTGCGTCAATTGCTTGAATGCAACAACAAAATACAAGTCAAACTCACTTTAGCCTATATATAAAACATAAAACTTTTATTAACAAAACGAATAAAAATACACCATGCTATAGGGCAGGCTATGCATAATATAAAATAACAACTAACTTACATAAAGTTTAAATAGGTAGCCAATACAAAACTGGAAATGAGTAAACATGTATAATATATAACCAAATAAATAAGAAAGGTAGAAAGTTTATTAGCAAAATGAATAAAAAAGCTTGGAGGCACGGCATACACCTTGATGTCAAATCAAATAAATAAATTACACAAAGTTTAAATAAAGTAAAAATCAGCAAACACCGAGGAACCAATTAAATAAGAAACTAATGTTTTAAAAAAACTTCCAAAATCAGCTTAGATAAACGGCAAAAGTCAAAAGGCTTTTCAAAACCCAAAAAACTACCAAACAGGCGCTGTTGCATTTTGTTTCGAAAGTAAATCATCCGCGATCGTCTAGTCTGTCTCACCTCACTCTTCTTGTCAGTCAGCTGGACTCACTCTCCTCACTGGAGAAATGAAATCTGATCTGTGATGCGACTGTTGTTCGGCACGCTGCATCGAGCAGCCACGTTAAGTTTTTAATTGTAGTGTCTGTTCTTTTACTGAACTAAATTATTTTTATTACTATAAAAAAATCAAAACGACGGTGGGGGTCGGTGCCGGTGCTTAACCAGGCACGTGCAGAAGGGGGGGCTTTCGGGGCCCCTGCCCTTTTTCAAAATTATTAAAAAGTGCCCCTCTCAGACAAATAGCAATGATATTGGGCTCAATAAAACAAAATGCATTTGAATTATAATTAACATGACAATGTGTACAAAACAGTAACTAATCGTTTACAAGTCGAAAAATTCCTGTTTATTTTTACATATATGTCGATCTGAGGCGTTGCTATGGCTTGCGTGAGTTTTGGTTGACATTTGGTTTTCACTGGACAATAATGTGAAGTGGAGCGGTCATTTTCCGTTCTTATTCATAAATCGGTTGCAGACGAGCTTATTTGTGGAACAATCTGGATCTGCGGTTTGTCTAATTTTATAAATCAAATTACATCACTGACAAAATGGATGCTAAATGACTACAAAAGGACTTCACAAAACCGTGCAGCGCCAAAAGTCGCAATAATGGTAATCAGTATTCAATTCACTTATATTTATGTATGATAGGCTACACCGTTTACTATTTCATGAAACTATCATAATTAATGAAGCCCAAGTGCCACCTACAGGCCTATTATGTGAAGTGCAGGCTGGCGAAATGGTGACGTGAATGGACTTTATTATATTACCATTTTTGATAGTTATGCAGCATTATGAATGTGTCTTATGCTCATCAAGCCTGCATTTATTTGATAAAAAAGAAAAAACTGTAATATTGTGAAATATTATTACAATTTAAAAGAATGTTTTTTTAAATATACTTTAAAATATAATTTATTTCTGACGCAAAGCTGAATTTTCAGCATCATTGGCCTACTCCAGTCTTCAGTGCATGATCCTTCAGAACTCATTCTAATATGCTGTTTTATTATCAATGTTTGAAACAGTTGTGCTGCTTAATTTTTTATTTTTTTTTGGTAACCTGTGATACTTTTTTGGCATTCGTTGATGAATAAAAAGTTAAAAAGAACAGCATTTGTTCAAAATATAGATGTTTTCTAACAATATCAATCTTTACTATCACTGTTTCAATTAATTTAGTAAATCCTTGCTGAATAAAAACTAATAATACATTTCTTTAAAAAAAAAATACTGACCTCAAGCTTTTGAAAGGTAGTGTATATTGTTACAAAAGTAATATTTTTAATAAATGCTCTTCTTTTTTAACTTTTTATTCATTAAAGAATCCTGAAAAAAAGTATCACGACAACCAACATTGATAATAAATCAGCATTGCATAAAATGTATTTTAAAGTATATTAAAATTTTGATTAAATAATTGCAGGCCTTGCAAGTGACTTGCAAAAATATAAAATAGTAACGTATCCAAACTTTTGACCTATAATTGTTTTTGTTTTTTTTAATTGCCCCTATTTTACATTTGAGCCCCTGCCCCTGAGGAACTCTCTGCAGGTCCCTGGGCTTAACAACGGTATCACCGTCAGCACCGTCTATCGCGGCAAGCCTAGTATAATTATACCAAAGTTATAAAAAAGTACTGTTACAGACTCTGAAACAATGTGTTAGAACTCTCCCTGGTCTTCCATGCATTTGTTAACTTCTGAATAATAAATTAAGGCATTTTCTCCAAACTGTGTTAGAACAGCTCTGTTGTGTTTTTTTATTTTATTTTATTGTCAGTGGTGTCTAGAACTGAAAATGATATAATTTATCATTTTATAATTTTAGAACCATTTCCATCATATTCTGTTTTTATCATATACTATTTTAATAGCATGTTAATGTTATTATAATTAAAAAGTGAATTAGAATAAAACCCAAGAGCATGTGACTTCGTGCTATGTGGCATAATTAGAGACTGGAGGTGATGCATTTGATTAGATGTAACCTGTGTGCTCTATAAAACAGTATGTTAAGCAGTTTGCGACTGATTTTAATATTAGAGGAAAGGAAATGATACGGTACAAGATGTGTGCACAGTTGGCAAATTTGCCAGTGCTGCTGTTCCAGACATACATTAGAATATGTAAATGGGAACGCATCAGTAAAAGATATGAGAGTCCTGTAGGCATGCGTAGGAATGTATATTTCTATTTCTTCACCACAGACTTCTCATAATTGACCCAAGGGGACAATTTGTTGTAAGTGTTTGCATTAAATATTAAATGGAGAAGAGAAAAAATGGCACCACCCATCTCCCTGGTGTAGAAATGTAGACATAAAAAATGGATGAATTCTTCTGGTGTTTCTCTATCCTGCTAGGACTACTTCACATGGGATGCAAGGGAACATTCACATGCATGGACTCACAAACAAGTAGCCGTACACACACAAACCTTCAAACTAACACACATGAACCCACTCGTGCAAACCATGAAATATGCAACATGTTTAAATGAGATAGATGCACTTGTTCGCTCACGACTTGTGTTTGTTAGGTACCCATAATGCCCTGGGGCCCTGACAACCAGTGATACAGATGAGTGCCTACTCGACCTTGGTATTTCCAAGGGTTACATCCCTTGCACACTTAGCACACTTAACACAATTTCACATGTCTGTGCATCTCTGTGCATGTCCATACGTATGTGTAAATGCTCCCCGAAGTGCATTGTGTCCATAAATAAGGACCAAATTCTATTTAGGCCATAAAACTGGATGGAACTGGGTTTAATTAGACTCTGGGAAAATGTAGAGATTAAAGCAGAATGCAGATTAGCAACAATAATTGTTTAACGAATTAAAAGCTCATTTTGTTCTCAGCTCTCTGCGATGATTCACTCAATAATAATTAACTTGAATCAGCTCGCACACCTTTACTGCTACACTGGACGCAAATAGCATCTTTGCTTTTTTTCCCTCGGTTCATAGCGCATTGTAATACTTATAAGCACTGTGTGGTAAACCTATTCAGTATGTATCAACAGATGTATGTTTATTAGGGTCTCATCTTCTTAATTAGTTTTGAGTGGTTGCTCGCGGTTGGGATCGGACATCTATTGACTGCTGTCATTAGCACCATTCAAAGCGAGGGCTACCGCTAGGCACTAACACACAGGCATCTTAAGGAAACTTTAATTAGTTTATTTTAAAACATTACACAGACTGATGTTTCAAATATATGCGCTCGAGTGTAAATCACATACTGTATACGATAACAGCAATGAGCGCCGATTATGCAGACAGACATTAGCCACAAATCTGCTTGCAATCAACATCTTCATCAAATGTAATTAGCCAGTGCATCAGAGGCAAATACGCTAGCTTAGATATGCAGCTCAAGGGGCCCACTGGATGTGTCTGATCATTCCTTGCTTTAATGGCATCACAGAACTGTCATGAGAGCATTGGATAGCTCCTTTCAGCTAGAAGGCAGAGTGCTTCCAATTGAAGCCGTCCATCAATTAAATTATCCTTTTTGATTTTTGACTATATGGGAGGCTTGGTGACCACACTTTGCCAGCCCCCAGAGACGTTGAGATGCAAAACCATCACTTTTAGCTTGTGAAATGAGGAGGTTATCTGTTTACTCATTATTTAGCCCTGTAATATCAAACTCTCTGCGGGAAAGAGGTGCTAATTGGTTGCAACTGTGAGACAAAACCCTTATAAGTTGATCAAAATCTGCTCGCAGCCCGTTTTTTCACTTTGTTTTGTAAATACACCAGAGACACGCATTAAAAGCAAATGGCTACAATTGTTTAATAGGACTGTTTAAACGTGCAGGCCTTTGAGAAATAGAGAAGCCGCTCGCAGTGGAAAGCCGCCCAGCTGGAGTGAAGTGAAATAATGCGCTTCAAACCTGCTGTTCGCTAGAAATTCTCAGTTGTACTTTGGAATTCACTTAAATGCAGTCATTTAATAATAAGCTAGGTAGAAATTGGCTGCCGCAGTCCTCAGATTATATTAAAAGGGAAATATGAGGTTAAATGAATAATTTCAGTTAAGCTGCAGTCAGACATAATTTCTGCTCCCCTTGTAGGAGTTATTAGTCACGCGGGGTCAAGCAAAGCTTCCCCTGGATCATATAAATAGATGTCATTTTATTTACAGCTAGTAAAAACATGGATTTGTATCTTTGACTATTGTGGGCTTGTGAAATAATGTCAAAGCAGGATCTATTTGAATAAGCAACTGATGGCAGCATGATCCAGTCAGATTTGGCCAGGACGGAGTGTTTGCATGGCACTGGACCAGAGCATGCCGGATACGAGCAGCTGCCCGGAGAGTATCACTACTTTCAGGGCACATCCAGTCTAAAGAAAGCTGTGCAGTGAAAGCCCATTCTCTGAATTATGATTGGTCCAGTCCAAGTCAGTTCGTCTTGCCCACCAGCTAAAAGGCCTATTATACACCCATTTGATCAGATGTGAGATAATGTGCGCGGACCTAATAGGCCTCCTTTCTAAGGTTAGCTTGGCAATGAAAATGGCCTCATAGTGGATTTTGGCTGTTGAGAGACTAATAAATATCAGGAGCGGTGATGGCGTTCTTGGATGGTGGTCAAAAAAGGGCAGTGAAGCGCACAAAGCTTCAGTCGCCTTTGAGATGAAGGACATGCAGACAGGTCAGACAGAATGTGCTCTGCCAGCCATCGGTCCGACTTCCAAACAGGGAATTAGACAAATGAAAAGGCCCAGGACCAGCGGCATAAATCTCTCCACCAGAACCCAGAGCACGAACCAGAGGGGCCAGAGGACCTACTGCTGCTCTGCATCCTCACTAACGCCAGCAGCTGTCAACTTGCATGGTTTCCCACTGAAGCTAAGCAGGTTTGAGCCAGGTTTCTACCTAGATGGGAGTCCTCCTGAGTAAAGCAAAGATTGCTGGTGGACGAGGTGCTCCAAGTGTTTGCCCTGCTGGTCTGTGTTGGTCCTAAAACTAAATCCCTCCCTCCCTTGTCAGTGTTCTGCTCCAGCTCGTGGATGGTCTGTGTGATGTAATTTTCATCATCAAACCAGTCCACAGATGTCCGTGCATGCTGTTCACATGAAGGCCACTAGGCCAGTTTTTGTGTCTGTGCAGACTTGTGCCATCCATGCTCATGGTCAAAGGCTAAACTTTGAAAGGCTTGCACGCTCAACTGTGTGCAAGATGGAACATGGAAAATTAAGTATACCTGAGCCTTAATGCCCCACAATAATGTTGGGGGTGATATACTATTAAAGGTGCTGTCTTTTGGATGAGATGTTAATCTGTCGTGACTCTCTGTGGTCATTCAGTGAGTGTCTCAGAAGATTAGGGTTGTAATCCTGCATTTGTCCTTTGTCCTCGATCATAGTCCCCTTTTTTGGTGACCTGTCCCTGGAAACATCTGTTTTTTACAGCCAGTCCAAAATAGCCCACAAACTGAAACAACACCAAATTTGAGTTTCGTTTCAAATTTAGTTTCATCTCTAATCTAACACACCTGCCTGCAATTTTCATGTAATCCTGAATACTTTGGTTAGATTTTTCAGGTGTATTTGATTAGAGATAGATAGAGTTAACCTCTGCAGGACAGTGGCCCTCCAGGAATGAAGTTGCCCATCCCTGTGCTAGATTTTGCACAAGCTTGTTTTTTAAAACATACAGTGTGTAATTTCAGTTTCCTTTTTTTCAGTTTCAGAAAAAAATGAGAAACTCATTGAACAGAAGACAATTAAAAAGTAGCAACAAGGCTGCTAGTGCCTTGTGAACTTGCTGTGTTTACAGGGGCACAGAGAGGACAGAAGTTAATATATAAATTATTAAAAAAGCCTACTTGCCAGTGTCAGTTTCTTTGTAGTTTACTTCATTAGAACCATGAAATAAAGAATTTAATGAAGCACATTATTTGAATTAATTTAGTTTCATTAAGGCTGTGACACCAAGCCGGCAGTCAACCAATATCGGGTCGTAGATGAGCATCTTTCGGCCTTGTTTTTGAGGTGTGTTCGACACTGTTGGCTTTAGTTGGACCCCCATCAGCAGCTTTCTGGTCAATTGAGCATTTTGAAAGGAAGAGGAGCCCACTGGTTAGCACGATAAGTTTAGATTGGCTGTCTAGCTCATTGAACCAGTGTACGAGAAGTAAAACACACGTGACGAAAGCAAGCAAACGACAAAATCTAGAGAGCCCACATAAAAGGATCTTTTCAATTTACATTATCTCATCTGAGCATTCTAAAAGCAAATATTTTCATAACGACATGTCCGCCCGTTCACACAGGTAAGAAACTGATTGGTAGCTGCCTTTAGCGGAGCCTTTACCGATTACCTCCATTGATCAGAGCATTCGGCACGGTCGTCTGTGAGTGACGTCACCTCCCAACACAAACACGCCCCCTAGTATAGCCCCGCCCCACACATTGATTGGCAGCTTTCCATGTAGACATCGGAAATTCAAATGCAAAAGGAATTGCGATTCCATTTGAGTTTTGGCAGGTTACATGCGCGACGCAGCGAGAGTGAAAAAGCAGACGTGGTCATTAATATTGCTATTTAAATATGACAGGCTCGTAACTCCTAAGACATGGGAAATACAGTTGCAAATGGACTTTGCTTTTTCATTTGAAATTTGGCAGTCACTGTGCATTCGCGAAAGCGAAAATGCAAACGCTAATGCAGGATTTGCAATTGCATTTGGATTATGTCACAATTTATGCGTCCACATATTGAAAACGCAATTGAAAATACAATTTGCTATTCTATTTGAAAATTGTACGGAATATCGTTCCATATGTAATGAAGAAAGTTAAGCATGATTGGTGTGAAAATCATGAAGAAATGTGACGTTGTTTATGGTTTGTATATCCTCAGTCATAGCTCTTCTGGTTTCCCTACTTAAATGACAAATATAGACTACTGCCACCTGCTGGTATGGAGAGTTTTTCCCCCCCTTTTACTCAGGTGCATAATGTACATGTTAGCTGGCCATTGTCTGCGGTCTTTGTGCTGTGTTCAATGAAAGCACAATTTTTTGGCCCAGACGTAGGAGATGTGAGGCAACACCACAGTCGGCTTTTGTTGCCGCCAGTGACGGTTTGGTGTTTCTGGGCCTTTACATAGCCAATCAGTGTAGTAACTGTCAGTGCTTATGCACTGATGGGGAACGAGGGTGCTTTGATGAATGCCATTTAGAGAAGTATGATAAATCATAGCTAATCATAATACTTAATTTATGTCAAAATACAAACAACTGGAATGACCTCCAAGTCTGACCTCTGACATGAAATGTCTCAGATTTTCATTTCAGAAACTGATCACCTCATTCCACTTTAGAATATTAATAAAAGAAACTACTAACTTATGCAACATGACCTTCCTTTCATCCCGTGAGTGTGTGTGTGCTTTTGCATATGTATGTGAGGGCACACCTGAGCCATGCAACATCACACTGGCAGGTGGACACAGAAAATAATGTTAATATTTTCACATGCGACACATGCGGGGGTGTGTGCTCATAATGATACTATAGTTGACATCATAATAATGTCACAGGCAGCGTATGAGCCGCACTAACAAGCAATGAGAAATGAATAAGCCCTCCTCCCTTCTCCCACCTTCAAGTGTTCCCATTAACATTCAATTGTAATGCATTACATTCAGGGAGCGTGTGCGGATGCATGGCTAGATGAGGCAATTGAATAGCACAGCCTACACTGTGAGAGGTGGCTGATTAGGACCCACTGATGAGCCTGTATTGTGTGTGGCACAGCGGAGGGGTCGAATGTGGGCAGAATGCATGCATGCGTATGTGTGTGTGTGCTAGTCCACATGTCCGGTGTGAACAGAGATGCTAGTGCTGTGCGGCTGTGGTGGTGTTTGTGCGTTATCTGCAGGAAAGAGGAACAAGAGAAGTGTGAGATTAGATTCTAGGTTTTGTCCCTCGGATGACAATTTTGTGAATACCTGCTGCTATCAATATTTAATTATTTATCCACATATGAGCAGGCTCATAATGTGTGCTGACACTTCTGTGGGTCCTCACAAACAAACAGGCCTTGACTACCAGCACAGAGCTGTTTAGATTGTAGTTGTCAAGAAAAAGAAGAAAACCCTACAAAATGTTTGCATTTGTAGCACTGTGGTGTTGGATTTATAAGTAAAGTAGATGTTAATTGTACCTACTTTAACATTTTGTTATACAATATAAATTACACACAGCACTTCAAGTGTGAATATTTAAACCATTGTGTGCTTTAACCCTTGTGCTGTGAATAATTTTGTCAGTGTTCATTTAAAAACAGGTGCATAAGCTCAAATCAATAAGGCCTACTATCAGTCAGTTCCAAAAAAGAAAAATGAAACCTGTGCTAATTGAAATAACACAAGTTGATTAAAAGATTGAATCCTATATTTGGTAATAAGATAGCATAATGAGAGATTTATAAGCAATTTTTGTAGGCTGGTTATTTTTGACCGTGAACAACACAAGGGTAACAAAGTAGGGGAAAATCCCAATGTGAGCAAAGTCAGTAACTTTTAGACCAATGTGATATCATCAAGTAGCATTTTTGTGAAAAAGAAAATCCTCTCTGGGTCAGAATGACTGAAACACAACATGAGGTTAAAAACTGTAAGTTGCTAACAAGTTGCTACAAAAGGACCACAGACATTTTTTAAACCCATTTAACATTCACAGGGCAGCTTATTGGAAATTAGGCCTTCAGGTTGGCCTACAAATTTACATTGCAGCTTTCTGCACAAAAATGTCTGCAGAACGCTAGTGGACATTTTCAAACGGATCAGTGTTTTTCAATTGCTTTACTTGATTTGCTATAACCCACTGGGCACTACGGTTAGGGGTGAGTCTTTGTTATTTTAGAAAATTGGCTAAAACTGTTGAAAAGCACCCATCATTTAAAAACACCCACTGACTAGGAAACGTTTTGGTTATGCAGAGTCCTGCTTCCTACTTAGACAGGAAGAGGCCATCTGACTGACATAGAATGTAACCAGTGCCAGTTTTTTTGTTTTTATTATGTGACATTTAGGAGCAGGTATAAGTTTATTAAAAGTTTTGTATTCAACATTTTACTGAGCATGATTTTACACATCTTGTCCAATGCTTTACTGGAAAGGGGGCTTTAAATTTTGTGCATTCAAATGTTTTAAAACATGATATACATACAGTGCCCTCCACTAATATTGGCAACCTTGGTAAATATGAGCAAAGGCTGTGAAAATAAATCTGCATCGTTTATCTTTTTGATCTTTCATTTAAAAAAAATTCACAAAATTCTAACCGTTCATTGAAGTAAAACAATTGAAAGTGGGGGGAAACTCACATTATGAAATAAATGTTTCTCTCCAATGCATGTTGGCCACATTTATTGGCACCCCTAGAAATTCTTATGAGTAAAATATCTCTGAAGTATATTTCCATTTTTCACCAGGGTGACTAGGAGCATGAAATTGTCCAACCATGACTTGCTGTTCCACATGATTATAAATATGAGGAACACAAAGCAAAGGCCAAATTCCCTTAATCATCCATCACAAGGAATCAACCAAAGAATATAGTTCTGATGTGCAGAACAAGATTGTTGAGCTTCACAAAATAGAAAGTGGCTTTAAGAAAATAGCTAAAGCATTGAAAATCCTCATTTCCACAATCAGGGCAATAATTAAGAGGTTCCAATCAACTAAAGATGTTACAAATCTGCCTGGAAGAGGACATGTGTCTATATCGTCCTAATGCACGGTTAGGAGGAGAGTTTGAGTGGCTAAAGACTCTCCAAGGACCGCAGCTGGAGAATTGCTTGGGATTGGGATTCTTTTAAGAACTATGCACTGAAACGTCATTTCAAATGGTTCTTCTATGGCATTACTTCGAAATCCCCCATTTTTTTAACTTTTATTTTTAAGAGTGCTTTTGCTACAAGGTGTCCCCCAAAAATAAAAAACATTTTTAATAAAATATTTTAATATCTAGATTTACAACACAATTTTGTTTGCTGGTGGGCAAATAAAAACACCCGAAAAATACATTAAGCTAGCTAATCAGATTAAAACTTCCCAGAATGACTCTTGTCATTCTGTGTACATTAATCAACAGACAGCCTGTGAACAGTCTGAGGCGAACATTTAACTAATGGATTCAGTATTTCTCTTTTACTAATTATTGGTAATGATTGAGTTTCTCCTCTTGATTTTTGTTTCCATTTGTATGTGATTGTACCTTTTGGGGTTAGTAGTGGCAAACCTCAATGAAAAGTGAAATACAAAAGGCACTCAGAAGCAGTTAGTGAGGGTTTTATGAACACTTACACATCTGCTTGATGTTTCCTTTACAGGTGTAGCGGCACTGCAGCAGCGTGTTTGGCTAAATTTGTGAACTGTCCCTGCCTAAGGACTAAACCGGAAAAATGTTCCGCATTTGCTAATGTTTCTACCTGAAAGCATGTTTGTAGAGAGATTTGAAGGCAAGAGATGCAAATGCCATAGAGGGAGAAGTAGAGAGAGGAGACTCTTTTTTTACCGACATGTTTGTTCTGCCGTAAGACAGACAGCCAAAGAGATACTCTGGCCACTCTGGGTGCCAGAGTTGTGGCAAAACTCTTAGACGGGGCATTGATGGGGAAATGTTCCTCCCTTTCCCCGTCTCTCTGTGGCGGTGCTTGAAAGCAGACTCAGAAGTGGAATAAGCTACACAGCAGTGGCTACACCTGAGCCTGGCCCTGTACTGGGGGAATTTCTCTTCAAAAACCAAGAAAGAGAAGCACTGTCAGTCCTCATTTGATATTCTCAGAGATAACAAGCCTCTCCTGTTTCCACACAGCAGCACAACCTGCTCGCTCTGATATTTACTCTTGGGACTGACGTGGAGCACATGAAGTGTACAGACGTTACATGTTTGAGAAGCAAGTATGCTGATGCCAGCACACATGATTTGCAGCAGAAAAAAAACTTGACATGTCCACACTGTAAAACATTTCCACCTGATTCAGCCTTCACTTAAAAAAAGTAGTGTAGAAACAATTTTCATTCAGAAATTGCAAGTAAATTTTACAATAAATTACAAAGTGACAGCAAGTAACACATTATGTAAAGCAACATTTATATTGCTTTTGCTGTTGTCCAATAAAAGGCACGTGAGTCTACAAGATGTGTTTTGAAGAGCATTTCATCAGGAAAACATCTGCTGTGTACAAACATCGGATAAACATCTTTTATAAAGCAGTTTTACATACATTCTAAATCCTCAACATCTTAAAGACATCTTCTAAATGTCTATATGACATCTGATAGGAAACATCTTAGAGATGTATTGCAGATGAGCAAACACTATAAAAAATACATCATGCAGATGTCAAGTCATCTTTATTTGTATAGCGCGTTATACAATATAGATTGTCAAAGCAGCTTTACAGTGGCAAACAGGAAAACAGTTTGTCAATAATGCAAGAGGACAATAACAAAGTCATTTCTCAAGTTAAAGTCAGATGTAAATGCAGACATCAAATTGATGTCTCCGTGATGTATTTTTCCGTGATGAATATCGATGTATTCATAAAAATTAAAAAAAACATGGCACCAGATGTGGGCCTTCATGCCCATATCTTATACTGATTTTGAGTAGGGGGCAGTGGAAATTCCGAATTCCCTAGCTACGGCCCTGCCATAACTGGCTCAGATTTGCAGAAAATTAATGTCATTTGACAAATAAACAATTTACATTTAGTTGCATGCATATTCCCAACAATTTATTATGTAAGCTTTAAGTTACACCTCTAATGACAAGGGAATTTAAAGTAATGTTAATATTAATTAGACAGTCCGCAAACTCATTCTCTTATGCAGAGAATTTGCAGCATATATGAACTGCACTGCCTTTATTTATTTGTTTATAGTCTTTAAGATGTGGATGTACGGTTCAGGGTAAAAATATTCTTCTTGACTTCTTAATATTCTTTAGACATGTTTGTCCTTCTGTCTGGAAGGAATACATATTAATATAAAGTAAGAGATGATTTCCTTCATTTCATGTTAGAGATAATACTTTCATCAAATTAACTGGACTGTTTTAAAAAATTTGAGGTTGCATAACATTCTTTTCAGTTGCACATCCTTCTTTTTATGCTCTTTTGGAAAATAAATTAAGTAATGACACCCACCCATCCTCATCCGATTATTTCAGCACCTCCAACTCAAAAAAGCTTCCTGTATTTCTGTTCAGATATACATTTTTAATAAAACTACAATATCATAAGTAACTTTAAAGGCCCTATGAAATCAAAACTGGAGAGGCCATCTAAATGCTAATGTACTGGTTATTGAAACTTCTGATGCATGAATAATTTTTTTTTACATCAAAACTTTGTAAAAAAAAAATTTTTATTATGCATTTAAGGTTGTAATGTACGTTTAGACAATAACAAATTAATGAATAGTAGAGTACCTGTAGAAGAGTGATCCATAGATGTAATTTCTGTAAAAAAAAAAATTATATGTATTTTTACCTGTTTTGATCTTTTTGAATAAAGATCGACGTAACTGGCGCTTCACCATTTTAACCAGCCATGTCAAATTTTTGTCATAAAAAACACAATGACATTTAGAGAGAGAAATTACATCAACACAGGAAAGAAAACTAGGCTCTTCAATACAATCCTTTGACAGGAAGTCTGTAATGGTTGAATCTGTATGTTAGGCTGTAGTACCTGTGATTACAAGCAATGCTATTAGTGAACTGTTGCCACAGAGTCAGCAATGTATTAAAAGGGTGAAGTCATTCTGAGAAATATGTTCCATTATTTATGTTCTTAACAGACACTTTCCTGCCAAAAAAAGCACAAAATGTGCATATACAGGGAGATGAGTAAACCAATCAGACATAAAAATTAAACAATATTCATTTCAAATGCATCATGCAATGCTAAACTAAGAGATAGCAACTGATAGATAGCGGCCTAAAATAGCAGCAGTATTCATAATAAGTATTCAGTCCAGAACATCCAGACTCAAGAACAGTTTCTTCCCGCAAGCAGTCAGACTTATGAACGGCTGTGTCTAACAGCTGTATAATTTACAGATATATAACTCTGAATATTGAATATTTGGGTGAATTTTAAATTAACTTTGAGGCATTCATTTTCCCCTATATCCAGAGTCGGTGCCAGGCCATACAAACGGGGGGGGGGTTAGAGATCGGTAAGGTGGAAGGGAGGGGCAGGAGGGGGGGATGGGTTGTACAGGGATCGAAGTGCCCTCTGGCCCGCTCGTGGCAGCAACACTGCCAATATCACTTTCTATAGTGTCAGTCTTTTGTATTATACCTTTAAATAACAAGACATGTCCTTAATGACATCATCCTCCAGGAAGTGACATCACGTTGGTGGGAATACAACAGTATGAATCTCAGTGAGTTATTAGCAGTGGATTTGATGGATTCTGTGATGTTCTGTGCTATTACATGGTTTGTCCCACTTCAGTCCTGTTTGATAAAATAACAGAAATCAGTATGATGATATCAACATTTAATTAAGAAACTAATTTGAACTCTCAATCACTGAGCAAAGACTAACTTTAGCTGGAGATTTTTTTTTGCCAGTGTAAATAATCTAGTTATAATATTAAAAGTTCAAGTGCCTAACCTTGATATAATTTAGAAGTCTGTTAAACCATTTTAGCAAACTGTTCTATATATCATAACACAAGCACTAATTTCTGCTGCTGCTTCTCCTCTCCTGCACATTTTATATTGTTCTGTTTTACACACAATGTTGGAATGCAAGACAAATCAGTTAATTCAGTGCTGAGCAGAGGAAGAGTGTGTATAGACGTGTTGAATCCATAATCCTGTTGAAGGGATTCTAGAAAAAATAAATGGGAGTGAAAAGAACGAGAGAGAGAAATAATGGCAGAAGTTGGAAAGAATGTGCCTCTGGGGTTATTATCTTAAACATCATTATAACGAACAGCAATAATTAGACCCCTATCACTCTGTCACTTTGATTTTCTCTTGCTGAATAGCACTGGCACTCCTTACAGTTTGAGTTTAATTAGAATTATATCGTTAAATCAATACATGCAACACAATGGCTCAACAAAAGAATGAGAATGTGATTTTTTACTGTAAGAAACACTGTACTGAGAAGGAACCAACAACTACAGTGGTGTGTGATGGACTTGTTTCCGTGTAAAAGGCATAGATTTACCTTACACCAGGAGTGTAATCTGTTTCAAACTCTTTCTGTTTCAATGACAAAATTATCATTTCTGTATTTGTATTTGGCTGGAATCTGGGTATGATTAGGGCTTAAAGCGAATCAGTTTGAATTCGTTCACCAAAATGATTTGTTCAGATCCGATGACTGACCCTTTCTGCGGGTCACATCTTTACGTCACTTATGTTTGAATGAGTCATTTAAATCATTCTCTAAACCGATTTGTAAAAACACATTTGTTATACTGTAGACCAGAACAAGTCTTTATATATTTTATTTATAATGGAGTGTGTATAAATCTACTAAGAGACTCCAGAAAGGGTGTTTAAGCATCCTGCAAAGAATAACAAAGCAGATCTAACTTTTTTCTCAGTTTTTATTCATAATTCATATTCACACTATTTGTTCTTAAATAGTGAACCACAAGTGGAACATCTCTACTGCCTTCAGCCATAGTCTGCTTGAGATACAGAACAGTGTTATTGTATCTTATTTTTAATGTGAGAGCATCACAGCCATTTGTATCTTGAATGTGCAAGGCTTCCAGTGTCATTTCGCTTCCAGTTATTTTAGCTGTACAAAAATAGTCAGTTATACTGCTTGAAATACAAAATGGTATTTGTTATCATATTATTTAAATTAATTATTGTAATCATAAAGACACATATAGTTTTACCGTTTACTGCACTTTGTTATTCTTCTAGTTAAATCTAGTTAAATTACAAGTGTTGTACCAAAGTGCTGTACAATTTTAAACATTATTAGGCAATTTAAAATCACAAAACAAAAATCTAACTCATAAGATAAAAGAATAAAAACATGCAGATAAAACCATAAACAACTAAATAAATAAATACAACATTTCTCAAGCAACATCATAGGCTAAAGAGAATAAATGAGTCTTCAGGCTAGATTTAAATGTGTCCAAATGTGACCTGAAGTGGCTAATGAAGCGGGAAGTCTTGAACATTCACAAAAAATAGCTTACATCCATGTTGAAAAATAAGGAAGTTTTAAAAAATAAACACAGATTTGTAAAAAAGAAAGAAAAACAAAAAACACACGTATGATTTATTATCTTAGTTTAATGCTACTCTCAACACATTGAGATTTCTGAGATGTGCACAATTAAAGGAGACAATGTGGAACCCTGCCATCAGATTTGAACTTCAAATCACACTTCAGAACTTAATGTTTAATTAACTCAACTTTAGTCACACTGGCTACACAGACTCACCATTGCTATGTAATTTCAAATATGTTGATTAGAATATCACTTTATACTTGTGCTTATCTAACAGTCGAATCAGTCTAGCAAATATTTTTCCTATTAAGGTCCTTGCACACGGAGTCCGAAATTTTCGTATGTGTTTTTCTGGGTTTTTTCGTATTCGTCATCCTTCCTATCAAAATGCTTTATACGGATGCGAAAACGCAGAAAATCAGGGGAAAAAACGCAGATTTTTTTTAAAAGATGGACGAAAGTTTCGGAGGCAGTGTGTAAACATGATTGACACAACGTGAGGTCGTATTTATTTTTCAACATGCGAAAAATTCGGACTCAGTGTGCAGAGACCTTTATTCAATAGAATTACAGTCATTACTTGTAATTTTTTTAATTAAGGTATTCAGCTGACACTATCAACATTCTGTTAATTCTAGAATATAATATACTTTTTTATATAATTTTTTTATTGTTATATTAATATACAACCTATTTAGACCATAGTCAAATTGTTTATGGAATTTTTAATTCTGAATTATTTATTTTATTATTATTATTATTATTAATTATTTTATATTGCTTAAAAATAACTACAATAATACAATAACAAGAATATTTCAGGTATCTTTTTTTTAACTTTGCTACTATTTTTATTTACTTTTTCAGTCACCTTCATTTCTAATCCTCTGTAAGCATGCAGGTGTCATAAAAGTTGCAGCTAAGGTGATGCAGCTTTAAGTTAAGAGAAATAAATACTAACTACTAAATTACTAACAACCACCTCATAATTTCAAGTTCATTCCAGTTCGAGCAAGAGCGAAACTTATGATGTCTGAGTTGGATGAGTTGTTTACTTTGTAATTAGTCCATCCATTTCCATTTAAGTTCATTTCTAGGCTAGTTGTGGACTTTATAGGTGGGCTTTATTCAATATTTACAGAGTAAGTAGCCATCATTGTGTCATGGAGGTTTCCCTTTCACCCATATGGGTGTTAATGTTGGACAGTGTTAGTCGTTAGTTTTTAATCATCTACTGTATATTTTGTAATAATTTTATATTTGTACGGTCAGCTATTTTTGCATGTAATATTTTTTAAGGAGACATCTCTTGCCTCCCAGAGGAAACACCCATGGAGGAGGGATAGAGAGTGAAATCGAGTATGATAGGGATCCTCTGATTTGATAAATGAGGCGACTGTGATGCATGTGACATTTCTCTGAGACTGAGCTTCAAGGCTTTGTCTCCTGCTGACTGCCATGTTCTTTGAGCGATATGGCTTCACTACGATCCAGAGGTGCAAGAAGAGCAGTGGAGGAGAGAAAATACTGACACAGAGAGACAAAGGTAGAGATTAGATTTAAGGAATGACAGCATCCAAGCCATTACGCTGCATGATGGACGAGAAAAACCCAAAAGAATTGTTGCAAAACAGCCGCTAACACATACATCGTGCATGAGCTGCCATCTTAATTCTGAGCTTGTAGCAAGCAAGGACAGATATGTCAGCACTCTTGGGGGGAGGTGAATATGGCTGCCGCAGGAGGAGGCCCCCCTGGCCACTCAAACGCCTTCAGAATTCTCCTCTCGCTCTCCACACCTCTCTCCTGCAATCTGCCTCGTGCAGCCGTGGGAGAGGAGAAGGGAGAAGTGGAGTTTGACAGGAACAGAGACAGAGAGCTCCTCGCAGCCTGACGTACACATTTTTCTCGTTAGGCTTGCCGGGGATCGATGGTTGCAGTTGGGCTGATACCTTTGTTGGGGCTCGAGCTCTCTGGAAAGCTTTATTAAAAAAGAGTGACAGAACGGATCCTCTGTCTGTCTTTATTTCTTTAGCGTGTCTGCCGCAAACTGCGTTAGAAAGATGTAGTCAGACGTACAAGTTTCTACTGCCTTTGTCCTCTTAAAATGCTAGTTTCACGTGTGGGGACTATAAATGGTTTTTAGTAATTGTTAAAGGAACAGTTTACCTGAAAAGGCCAATTATACATCCTCATATCATTCCAAAGCTGTACGACTTCCTCTCTTCTGAGGAACACACAGAATATTCGCAGAATGTCTATAGTGCTCTTTTCCATTCAACACAAATAAACAGACACTGGGGCTACTGAAATGACAAAAAAAATCATAGAAGTAATCGATTCAGACTTGTAAGGCCATACATTAGCTTGGTCTGTGGAGGAAATGTTGATATGTCTCATTTGCTGTTGCGCACCATGAGGGGAGTAAATGATAACAGATTGTTCATTTTCTGGTGAACTATCTCTTTAAATCCCATTACAGAAAAGTAATTCATGCAGACATGTTGAAAAACATATTTAGTAAATCCATACTAATTTCTGCTTTATTTTGTATTAAAGTAGAATAAATTTAACAGATACATGCACTTCCTAATCCTCTCACAGATTCACATGCAGGTTTGACTGTGGTCATTTACAGTTTACATGGCGCTTCAAATTACCAACACTCTGAGAAGGTCTGCAAACAGACATCTTTTAATGAGGAAAAATGGCATGAAGTGTTACATATTAATAAAGGAAAATTTGTCTTTAGGGAGGACTCATTTCACATTCCCTGCATTATTCTGAATGGATTAGCAATGTGATAGCATGCTACGGATGCATAGCCAGGATCTCATTGTTATGGGCCATGGCTCTTCACCTAAGTGCACTGCTAATACACTGAATAGAATGAAAAGCTACAGGAGTATTTGCCTGGGATTTGAGAAATCTGAAATTGCTGCTTACAACCCTGCAGAAAAGACCAGCTTAGACTAGCATGAGTTCTCATGCCGGATAGGACTGGTTTATGCTGGTGAACTAACACACGGTAGTATAAAACCTTAATGTGGAATGGTGTTTCTAGAAAAAAAAACTGGATGACTAAAGATGTTTTGCAGGTTAAGTTAAGAAGCTTGGTGGAATCCCAAATCCTTTGATCCAACAATGAATAGACAATGAATAACTTTCTTTAGTTTGTGCAATCACAAAACGGATCAATGAGCTGTACACGCAATTACTGAATGCCACTGGTGGGACATGGACCACAAGAGTCCTACAGTAGCTGCCGAATTAGTAGGACAAGTGGAGTCTATGGAGACACACACTCGACTTAGTACCATCCTTGCCTGCCTTTTACACTTCATCTTATCTAAATGATCGCTTTATCACCTTTTTTTTACGCCCACAACTGAAAAACTGGCATGCTAATATATTTCACTCGTGTTCTCATTAGTCACTGTAATTTTCTGTCCGGCAGAACATGCTAGTCTAAATGTAACAGGAATTAATTCTCAGAAAGGAAGCCGTTTGTAGCAATAAACACGTTTCTAAATGCCAAACTAAACACACAAATCTGTGTAGAAACTACAGTCTCTGGACACATTATTCATTTTGAAATTGTAGAAGTTTACTCTTCACTGCATTAAATGTGGAATCCTTTTTTCCTCCTCAAGAACATTTCCCATTAAGGCGCTGGTCTGGGGACGTGTTGTGATTTATACATCCGTAGCTGTTCAAGTAATTACAGCAGCCTCCTCATTAAATTATACAGTCTACATTCACATTCATATCCTGTTTAGAAGCAATTTCTGGAAGAAAGTTTGCTCGTTTCACACCAGAGTCATCTCTGAATCTGCACTGACCCTCACTTCCAAACACCTTTCGGTCTCTTAATGACCATTTGCACTCTCACAGTAGCATCATATAAACAACGATGGTTTAATTAGTGGGATTTATCTATTTCTTTTGCGTTGCCTTAATGAGCACTCAAAGAATTTGTGCTTTTGTCTGCTAGGGTCCAGTAGGGGCTTTTTGTGCTAGTCTCTCGCCAACATTTAGCTCTAAATCAGTGGCAATCTAATTAGTAATTAGTGTATTACGAGCAATTTTATTATCTTTACCACAGAAAACTGTAGCAGTTTATGGCTGGTTCCTGAAATGTCACTAGTCTTTCACACTCGGAGCGCTTGAGAGTGAATACATGTACTGTAGTCCCACAGTCTGAGGAAAAAATGGTTCTTGAGAGACAGGGATTGACACACAATCTTTATGGCCCACTTGATGTCATCATGTTTGATGTGGTAAACATTTTTTTCCATCTATAGAATGCTAGAGGCCACTGACCCATTTTTCAAAATCATATGCACTTATCCAGACACGTTTTACAAAAACAGAATATATCTTTCCATGTTTTTTCTACTGTGCTATACTGTAGGCTACAAAGACTTGAAACACTTTGTTTACCTGTTACCTGTGACCCTGCTGCAGCTAAAGCTTCAAAACAGTCTTATGGTATTATGAGGATTCTTTGATGCCAACTTTACTGATCATCAAGGCTTAATTGACATGACAATATACATTTACATTTTTGTTTACAATAATGTATTTAGCAGACACTTTATCCAAAGTGACTTACAAAAGAAGAACAAAAGCTCTTTCTAGTTGAGTCTACCTAAAGGACCCCAAAGCAATTCCACTGGCTAAAAGTACTTTTAATGAATACTCTACTCAGAGCCTTAAAATTATTTGATGTGTGTCATCTGAACTGTATTTGTGACCGTAAATGTCTTTTAAACTGTTACATAAAATAACATATAACCACAGTTGTAGATTGTGAAATTAAACACTTCTCAACCTTTGCGTTTTTAAGTTGCTTAGCAAACCGTTAACCATTTAGCCTGCAAGCTTAGCATATATATCCTCTGTTTTTGTTTTATTTTTCAACCTTTAACTCATTTAATGATGTTAGTAGGTAATATCAAGACAGTGCACTGGTATTGCCACAGTACTGTCAAAAGTTTGGAAACATTACAATTTTTAAAGTCACTCATGTTCACCAAGGCACCAATTTGAAATAACTGTTTTCTATTGTAATATATTTTAAAATGCATTCCTATGATGCAAAGCTGAATTCTGAGCATCATTACTCCAGTCTTCAGTGTCACATGATCCTTGGTGAGCCTTGGTAAGCATACGAGACTTCATTTAAAAATCATAATGTTTCCAAACTTTTGACAAGTACTGTATGAATGGGAAATACTGCAACACATAATATGGTGGCTCCAGGGCGGCTCTAGTAATGCAAGTCCCGTCTTCTAAATTAAAGAGCCAATTGCCAATTGGTACAGTCATTGCTGCATTGCTGTTAGAAACTCCGGTTCCCACAGAAACCTAAAACTTGCACATAGGACTGCATATGCGCATTGGCGGGACCAGCTTGAAATATGCTTTGGGACAGTTCATGTCAGACTTATTTCTGATTTGAAATCAGTAATAACTGAATATTATTTAAATGTGATTTTGACCTGCAGTTTTTACACTTTCATCATTTTCCCATTCAAATAGATTACAGCATTTCATGCTAGGGCCAATGTAGGCACGCCATGTGTTTGAGGTATCAGCCCCAAATATGTTTGTCCATGAGTTCCACGTTGGCCCTATATGAACTGGCCTATATGAATCTCATATAGAATCTGACTGGGGCTAATTCATATAGGGCCGACATGGAACTTGTGGAGAAAGCCATTTGGGGTCGATACCTCAAGCCCAAATCGTGCCTACATTGACCCTACCATGAAATGTTAACTGGGGCGTTGATCTTACATGCCCAAAATAGCTGCCCGGAGGCATTGCAAAGTCTGAGGCTGCTGAGTGAACTAACTTTCCTTGATAGGAACCTTTGTATTATACTTGTTTCTTTTGATCAGGCATCACAAACAGCTACCCAGCATGTTCCAATGCAGACAGCACCGTACATAGGTCTAATTATTTGAGACACTGTAGCCAAAAATGCTGTTAGTCTTTGTGCCTGCCTCTTGCTCATAAAATATGAGATGGCTTTAGAAGGGCACATCAGGGATTCTGGTGTATTTCTTGGCTATGGTATTGTTTGGGAGCAGTTCTTGGCATAAACGGATGGGAACGAGATTCAAAGGGAAACAAACAATGCTGCCTCAATGGCAAGTTGTGAGGACGATCTTTGGATATTAAATGAGTGGTTGCCAGAATATAAGCCTGTACCTCTTCTAGAAACTGATTAGAAAGGTAGGAGATATAGGTAGCTGTTTGGATTGTGAGACTTGTCCATGTTTTTCAGAGTGATATAGGAGGTTTTCTACAGCAGTGGGACCCTTTGGTCCAGTGAAGACTGGCACAGCAAGTTCAGCACGGATTTCTGCTGCGTACACCATCTGATCCTGAGGCTTTGTGGATTTCAGCTTCTTTGTGGATAACACATCTGAAGGTTTAAACAGAGCTTACAAGCTCTGTGTAATTTCAGTTACCTGTCATGCTAATTGCCAATAACGCTACTGGTTCATTTAACTGTGTGCCGCTTCGGTAAGGAAAGCATCTGCTAAAACATAAATGCAAATGTAATAGGGGGTGCCAGTTTAATGTGATTTACCCAGTAGGATGTGTCAACATGTTTGCTGTTTTTGGATCAACATTCCCATAAAAAACAATCAGATTTTATAGTTAGGCTTAGGATCGCATTTAGGAGCTTGAGTATTCATCCTTATCAGCCAAAAATTTCCCATTTATTTCAGGTGTATGTTAGGATTAGGACTATGAATGGTTGATAGTAATGTTGGTCCATGGCAAAAAAGGATGTTGATTCAGGAACACATTCTACTTGGGTAAATCAAGTTGTTTGATTGGGCGTAAGAGACTGAATGTTTCCGTGTCAGAAGGTGGGTCAGGCCAACACAGCAGGTGTAGAGAATTGAGTTCACTTGTCAGAACGAAATTCTCTTCAGTCTCTTGAGTGTTACATGCCATCTTTTGCTCTGCTTGTTCACGGCAGCCATAATAATTGCCTTTAAATATTTAAGTCTGATCTGTTTTTGTCTATTTTTGGGTCCCATGTGAACAATATTATTTGGGGAATTTTTTTTTTTTAATCAAATTTCACAAATTTAATCAAAATATAATAAAACATATTTCAAGTAAATAAATAAATGGTTTGCTCTTGGTATGTAAACAATGACCATGAGGATAGTACTGTATTAGGATCTACTGAACCAAGGATGATAGATCCGCATGTGTATGTTTTAACCTCATAGTTACATAATGAAGTTACGTTTAATACATTTGCACATTTTTACATAACCCAATATTGGTGTCTTCTCCGTTATATATATACACTAGCTGTTTTTACATTGACAGCTTTTGTTTTATTTGGAATATTTCCAAACTTATTCCGAATGTACTGTTTATTTGAACGCTAACTAATCGTATTTAAAGTGACGTGACGTGTGTTCACACACCCGGAGCAGTGGGCAGCCATTTTTGCTGCGGCGCAGTTGGGGGTTCGGTGCCTTGCTCAAGGGCACCTCAGTCGTGGTATTGAAGGTGGGAGAGAGCTGTACATTCACTCCCCCCACCTACAATCCCTGCTGGTACGAGACTCGAACCCACAACCTTTGGGTTATGAGTCCGACTCTCTAACCGTTAAGCCACGACTCCCCCCAAAAGTGTGTTTGATAGGGTTAGGGTTATTTGTTGTATACATTCGTGTCAAATGTCCTTTTTAATTTATATCATATTTAGTCATCCTATCCTGTTTTTTGTTTAGTTAAGTTGTCCAAAATTCTGGCAATTTTAGTCTTAGGCCTATTTTAGTCAAGCTGCATAATGATTAAACTAATAATCACAATTATTTGTTCATCAAATAAATGTTTGTAGATGTTTTCCATCATCAGCTTTTTTTCCACAATGTATACAGAATTTTTTTTTAATGCGTTTTGGCCATTCGTTTACACAACAACAGTGTTTGGGGGGAGGCTGAAAACAGAAACAAAGTGCAAATTTTTGAAAAGTATACGTTATCGTCTCTGTATAAACTACAAAAATGCGAATTTGTGAAAATGTGTGACATCATGCACCTGCATGTTACATGTTCAGACTATAGGTATGTGCATGGGTGCGTAGTGTTTCGATACAAAGTGATATCGCCAAATACTGGCCTAGCATGCTTAAAGGGGTCCTATTATGCTTTTTCACTTTTTCAACTTTAGTTAGTCTGTAATGTTGCTGCTTGAGCATAAAAAAGATCTGCAAAGTTACAAAGTTCAAAGCCCAATTCAAAAGGAAATTTTTAACTTTTCAAAAACTCCAACGAACGACTCGTTTGGACTACAACGCATATTTTCCGGGATTTGTGATATCACAAATATCGACGAATGGGATGAGACCTGGTTGACCTGGTTGAGCTGCACTAGAGAAGGCAACGAGTGTGTAAATGGCATGCTGTCAATTTTGAAATAAAATAAAATACATTGCATGTTCTTAAATGTCCATGCCAATTTTATGTGGTACAGTAGAAAATAGAAACTTGAGTTGTGTGGGCAAATTAACTGTTCAGCCAGTTGAATGAACTAAACATTACTAGTGAGATGAACTATTCTTGAAAAAGTAACCTGGCTGCCTTAAAAATATAAGTTAATTCAACAAGACGCTTAGTTTGACCAATTTGTATTTAGTTTGCACAATTTATACTTACAAGTTTATTCAGCAAAATGCTAAGTTTAAACAACTCAGCGTTTGTTGGTCTCACTAGTTTTGTTGTTTCAACTTGAATTTAGGTTAGCACAACTTTCTCGTCTTGTTGGGCTAACTAAAAACTGGTTGGTTAAACAAAGTATAAAGTTAACTCCACTTCACCTTTGTTACCCCAACTATTAATTCTAGGTTTAAGGAACTCCAATATATGTGTAAACAACAAATGTTTTTTAGCTTATTGAACACAACATTTTAAGGCAGCCAGGTTACAAATTATTTTAAGTTGAATCAACTTATTTTTTTTTACAGTGTGTTATCACTATGTCGGAGATGCGCAAGTTTCCACAAGGCAGACGAACTTAGAGTGGTTCCAATCATCCGAGTCTAAATCGCGGATCAGTGGAAATGATTTTGACACAATATTTACACTGAAGCTCGCAGCAGGATGGTAAGGGTCATGACATTTCCCGACCAGGTGCCGAGTGCTGCCAATCACAACACACACTGGTCCGGCTAACCAATCACAGCACATTTCGTATTTCAGAAGGCGGGCCTTCATTTGATACAGGAACTACTCGAGTCGTTCATGCCAGACTGGGGAGAGAGGTGTTGTAATAATGTAAAATATGTGAAAAATAATGTGTTTTTCGAACAACCAAGTATGAGAGCCTGTTCTAGTACACCCCCAAAACAAAATCAAGACTTTGTAAAAGAGCATAATAGGACCCCTTTAATACAGCATTTTTAGTTGCAGTCCGGGGTTGGGGGGTGTCCCGGATAACTCACAACAACTTAATAGATACATTTTCCTCTGTATCGCTAAATGCTCTCCCCTCAAGCGAGTTATCATGCTTTTTTTTGTTATTGGAACTGCACTAATAATCTGATTATTAGGTTCCATGTAAGCACAGCCACTGAAAATAACCTTTTAAGTCACATTTGCAACGAATACTTGGCTAATGCTGCACATGTGCTTAGTTCGACTGGGTCATAATACTTTTCCAGAATCTTGTCAGTACAGGTGTCACGTGTTACGTGTTACATATGGGTAATAGCTTTCCAGTGCTTTCTCCTTGGTCTAATGGTTTACAGTCACACAGTTTGAATACAGAGGAATAGTACATACATAATAGTACATAACTCTTAAGAGCAACTCAGCAAACAGATTGCATTATTGTGAACATATGAGCCATGACCAGATAAAGACTATATTGTTAACAAAAAACGGCATCACTGCTTATGACCGTACAGTTTCTACAGGGATGTTTCAGGTTATTAACACCATTATTGTTTATTTTAGCTTTGGCATATAAAGGGATCCACTTAATATGTGTCAGATCTGGATTATTTAGGCACAAGTAAACCGCAAAGAGATTATTTTTTAAACCTGGTTTTGAGTCGAAGTACCAAAAGTACTTTTAAAAAGATTTACTTCCTTTTTAAAATATAGCATCATTTAAAGAGAGTAAGTCCAGCTCAAATGGGCAGTTGCTTTCATTCAGCTTCAAACTGAAAAGCCAATTATTTTCAAAGACAGCGTCAAGGCCAAACCCAGAAGCGGGCAGACAGGCATTTAGACGACATGCATAACCGTGTGGGGTAACCTCAATTAACAGGCCTTTTTGTGGCCTCAGCTTCCTCTCACTCAGGCTTAAGACACCTAATTTTCTATCAGTAATTAGTCAAATTACAAGAACGGACGGGATTTTTTTATTTATTTCCCACCACAGAACGAATGTTTGATTAGTTCAGATCAGCAGGAAGGGTCAGCATGTCGAGTCAGTGTTCACAGAATGTTATTCACAGAATTAATCTCCGTGGCTATGGGTATAATTGGGTCATTGAGGCATAGAAAATGCAAACGGTGATCATTGTAATCGGTTGTGAGATGAATGTGCACAGCATCATTAACTCAATGGGGAGGCAAAGCAGTCTTATTCTCACCTAGAGAGACAGTGAGGCATTCGGCTAGTACGCCACTGCTCCGGTTTAAAGATCTCTTTCTCTTCGCGCCTATTGACTCATCGTGGCATACAGAGGGGCTGGTCATAAATGAACAGGCCAGGATGCTATTGCTATGGCTCTTGTGTCCCCTCACAACAGCAGTGTTGAGCCATATTGGCAAAGGATGTGAGGAGAGGAGACTGCTTGGCTCTATTTGCAGCCATGTTCTGCCCTGTTCAAACGCTGTGTGCATGTGTAAGCTGGTGCATGCAAGGTTGGAAAAAAATCTTAAATAAATAACAGTGCAGTTTTTATATTCCTTAAAGGTGAATTAATTTCTCTGCTACTCGTGATAACAAGGGAATTTGCAGAAATAATGATTGGCTACATTTGGAACAGCATGCTATCATGCTAATCATATTATTTTGCCATATATACAGTATGTATAATGTGCAAAATATGCTAATTTTCTGTATGCATTGTATACTTAAACGACCTGCTGCATTTGCAGTATCCCACAGAGCACACTGCGGGGAGTGCTGTATCCCACAATGCAATGCATTCAACTTGACCGGGCATTTCAAGTAGACAAATGATACAGAAATCATTTTAGACATAATTTTAATTTTAGATTAATTTAGATATAATTAATTTTAATTTTAGATCTAAGACATTATTACTAATTAGATTAAATATTACATTAAAAGTAGCTATGGATGCACTATATATCAATACCATATCAGTTTTCAATATTGCAGATTATTGTTATTTTTCATTTAGCGTATAGTTTGGATGTTGGATGTATCAGCAAATATATGATATTTAATAGTTCATGCTCATTTCCCTGCTGTCATCTAAAGCTCACTTAAAGTAAAAAAAAAAAAAACAGTTACAGTAAATGGAATCTTTATTGAATATCCATCTTCATTATGAACATTATAATGTTGTGATGCCTAAATTCACTTGTATTATTTAAAACAATTTATTTTAGTTTTTTGTTGTTGTTGTTATCTATACAAAATATAGGAGAATGTTATTCACAGAATTAATCTCCGTGGCTATGGGTATAATTGGGTCATTGAGGCATAGAAAATGCAAACGGTGATCATTGTAATCGGTTGTGAGATGAATGTGCACAGCATCATTAACTCAATGGGGAGGCAAAGCAGTCTTATTCTCACCTAGAGAGACAGTGAGGCATTCGGCTAGTACGCCACTGCTCCGGTTTAAAGATCTCTTTCTCTTCGCGCCTATTGACTCATCGTGGCATACAGAGGGACCGGTCATAAATAGAACAGGCCAGGATGCTATTGCTATGGCTCTTGTGTCCCCTCACAACAGCAGTGTTGAGCCATATTGGCAAAGGATGTGAGGAGAGGAGACTGCTTGGCTCTATTTGCAGCCATGTTCTGCCCTGTTCAAACGCTGTGTGCATGTGTAAGCTGGTGCATGCAAGGTTGGAAAAAAATCTTAAATAAATAACAGTGCAGTTTTTATATTCCTTAAAGGTGAATTAATTTCTCTGCTACTCGTGATAACAAGGGAATTTGCAGAAATAATGATTGGCTACATTTGGAACAGCATGCTATCATGCTAATCATATTATTTTGCCATATATACAGTATGTATAATGTGCAAAATATGCTAATTTTCTGTATGCATTGTATACTTAAACGACCTGCTGCATTTGCAGTATCCCACAGAGCACACTGCGGGGAGTGCTGTATCCCACAATGCAATGCATTCAACTTGACCGGGCATTTCAAGTAGACAAATGATACAGAAATCATTTTAGACATAATTTTAATTTTAGATTAATTTAGATATAATTAATTTTAATTTTAGATCTAAGACATTATTACTAATTAGATTAAATATTACATTAAAAGTAGCTATGGATGCACTATATATCAATACCATATCAGTTTTCAATATTGCAGATTATTGTTATTTTTCATTTAGCGTATAGTTTGGATGTTGGATGTATCAGCAAATATATGATATTTAATAGTTCATGCTCATTTCCCTGCTGTCATCTAAAGCTCACTTAAAGTAAAAAAAAAAAAAACAGTTACAGTAAATGGAATCTTTATTGAATATCCATCTTCATTATGAACATTATAATGTTGTGATGCCTAAATTCACTTGTATTATTTAAAACAATTTATTTTAGTTTTTTGTTGTTGTTGTTATCTATACAAAATATAGGATTTTTTTTTTTTTTTGCTATATAGAATTTTTATCAGTTGAAAATAATTACTGTATTGGCTTTCCATTGTGGTCCTTAAAATTAACACAGTGACAATGAAAACTTTGACATTGTTGGAATCTGGCCATTATGTACTTCATATACAGTGGGTACGGAAAGTATTCAGACCCCCTTAAATTTTTCACTCTTTGTTATATTGCAGCCATTTGCTAAAATCATTTGCAGAGGGAAAGTGAGATGGACATTGCATGTTATGCACGCAGTGGTCTCTCGAGCAGCCGCTGTTCAGCACACGCTCTCGGGAATCTCTGTTGTAAAATCCCACACGCACAAAGCATTTACTATCCGTACTGATCTGTAAGCAACAGCTGCGATTCAGACCTGAGCTGCATATAGATGCATTACGATTGTGATTGTGTGAAGAGGAATCTACTATGATTGGGGGAAGTTCACTCTAAAATAAAAATCCTGTTAGTATTTACTCACCCTCATGAAGACTGTTAAACAGGTTTTACTGACGTCAATGATGACAAATATAAATTTTTTGTTGAACTATCCCTTTAAAAAGGTTCAGCGCTTGTTGATGTGTAAAACAATGCCTTGTGCAGTTTGTTGTGTTTGCAAACTGAGAGTGGGGAATATTTGATGTGTTGTTGGCTGAATTGTTTGTGCATGTGCAGGTGTAGGAAAGCATTTACAAGACAGTGACTGTGGTCTTGGACATGCCGAGCAGACACATTTATTATGGTACAGGTTCTTGAATAGTAAATCGGTGTCCTTGGAGAGGTTCTGAGGACATTTGTGAAACTCTAGATCTTCACTGCCACCTGCAGGTAGCCAGAAGCACTGCGCTCTGCAGCTGAAGTTAATTTAAATTGTGTGAACACATTAAAAATGCCCTTTAAACCAAAAACCCTAAAGGCAAGCACCACAATCAGATTTTAAATGAATGTTTAGCACCGAGTGCTCGATAAACACGGCAGCTTGCATTTGAACATGTATGTGTGTGTATATGTGTGCTGTGTATGTCTGCTTGTGTGAATGCATTCTTGCGACATGTGTGTGTATGTATGTGAGTGTGAGAATATGAGTAAGATCATTAATTAGAGGATGTGAGTGCTGTGGACAGAAATAGCAGACTGAGAGGCCTGCGGCCCTGTGGGGCAAGAAGGCAAGAAACATGCAGCTTGTGACTGCAGTACAAAATGCACGGCTGTATGGTTCACATAGTCAGAGTTTAAACAGGAGTGGATTGAATAATGTCTGCATAAACCGAGGGGATAAAGTTTGGCTGGTTAGCATGGCCTTGCTAGTATATCCCCTAACTAAAAAAACCTGGTTACTAAAAGCATATTTTGTCACATTTAAAAGTAGCCGTGTATTTTGATGCAAACTTTCTATAGCTAAAGTATAAATAATTAAATATTTAAATAATTAAATAATCATTTAATTATAATATATTCTCCTGATTCTGTTTTAGTGGATTATTAAAGGAATAATTCAGCCAAAAATTTACTGGTTCCATTCATTCACCACATATCAAACTCTCTCTCACATTTCGGTTGTGACCGCAACACATTTAAAGAATGCAGACATCGCATTTAGCACTAACTGCACTCTAAACAAACCTGATAACCATATTCTGCTGCTGTGTGAACGTAACCATGTCAAGTCTGACTCTGATCTCATTTAGATGAAGTCATGATCCTTACTGGTCAGAACAAAAAGCATGTTGTCTCCTTGCTGATTCTACCTGTTCATTCACAGAGAGATGGGGCCTACGGCCATCTATTGAACAACAGCATCCTCTAGTGGACATTAGCACAGAACAAGCTACGTGATCATGCAAAACCTCAGTACCACAAACGACCTCATGAAATGTATTCAATAGGGAGAAGGACAGTTCCGTGTTTACTTTAATGATTAGAACAATGAGAAGGTTGTTTGTCCTCTGTTTCCAAAATCAATTCTCACTCTGATATATCTTATGAGGCTATCAAACGCAGGCCCAGAGTAATATACAGTTGCACTGGAGAATACAACAAGTGCTAAGTACATCTGACAGTATTTGGATACTCAGTGTATTTCCATATCTAAATAACCTCAGATGAACTGTCAGCATCTCTGTCTTAAAGTGTGTTTAAAAAATGTGTTTTCACTCATAAAGAAGGCTAATGTAGTTTTGGTGAAAACCTTCAGTTTGTGAGGTTAGTGTACTCAGGTAGGTGAAAATGATTTGTCCTACTTAAAAAAAAAAACCTACACAGAGAAACATTGTTTTTGGGGTCATTTAAATGAATCAGTGTTGCTTGCTCTCTCTTTGCAAGTAAAGCTTGTAAAAGCTGTGGGTGAGGTGTTAGATTTGTGTCGTGACAGTTGCAGATCAATTTTACATGTATGCATTTGGCAGGTGCTTTTATCTAAAGCAACTTAGTGCATTTAGGCTCTACATTTTATCAGTATGAGTTTTCTGTGAGTATGAAACCCATGACCTTGGCATTGCTAGCACTATGCTCTACCAGTTATAGTTATACATATGCTGTATACGCTAGTGTATGGTAAAGATGAAAATTCTATGCGTGTTCAAATGTCTCTAAACTCGATAAACACGGCAGCTTGCATTTGAACATGTATGTGTGTGTATATGTGTGCTGTGTATGTCTGCTTGTGTGAATGCATTCTTGCGACATGTGTGTGTATGTATGTGAGTGTGAGAATATGAGTAAGATCATTAATTAGAGGATGTGAGTGCTGTGGACAGAAATAGCAGACTGAGAGGCCTGCGGCACTGTGGGGCAAGAAGGCAAGAAACATGCAGCTTGTGACTGCAGTACAAAATGCACGGCTGTATGGTTCACATAGTCAGAGTTTAAACAGGAGTGGATTGAATAATGTCTGCATAAACCGAGGGGATAAAGTTTGGCTGGTTAGCATGGCCTTGCTAGTATATCCCCTAACTAAAAAAACCTGGTTACTAAAAGCATATTTTGTCACATTTAAAAGTAGCCGTGTATTTTGATGCAAACTTTCTATAGCTAAAGTATAAATAATTAAATATTTAAATAATTAAATAATCATTTAATTATAATATATTCTCCTGATTCTGTTTTAGTGGATTATTAAAGGAATAATTCAGCCAAAAATTTACTGGTTCCATTCATTCACCACATATCAAACTCTCTCTCACATTTCGGTTGTGACCGCAACACATTTAAAGAATGCAGACATCGCATTTAGCACTAACTGCACTCTAAACAAACCTGATAACCATATTCTGCTGCTGTGTGAACGTAACCATGTCAAGTCTCACTCTGATCTCATTTAGATGAAGTCATGATCCTTACTGGTCAGAACAAAAAGCATGTTGTCTCCTTGCTGATTCTACCTGTTCATTCACAGAGAGATGGGGCCTACGGCCATCTATTGAACAACAGCATCCTCTAGTGGACATTAGCACAGAACAAGCTACGTGATCATGCAAAACCTCATTACCACAAACGACCTCATGAAATGTATTCAATAGGGAGAAGGACAGTTCCGTGTTTACTTTAATGATTAGAACAATGAGAAGGTTGTTTGTCCTCTGTTTCCAAAATCAATTCTCACTCTGATATATCTTATGAGGCTATCAAACGCAGGCCCAGAGTAATATACAGTTGCACTGGAGAATACAACAAGTGCTAAGTACATCTGACAGTATTTGGATACTCAGTGTATTTCCATATCTAAATAACCTCAGATGAACTGTCAGCATCTCTGTCTTAAAGTGTGTTTAAAAAATGTGTTTTCACTCATAAAGAAGGCTAATGTAGTTTTGGTGAAAACCTTCAGTTTGTGAGGTTAGTGTACTCAGGTAGGTGAAAATGATTTGTCCTACTTAAAAAAAAAAAACCTACACAGAGAAACATTGTTTTTGGGGTCATTTAAATGAATCAGTGTTGCTTGCTCTCTCTTTGCAAGTAAAGCTTGTGAAAGCTGTGGGTGAGGTGTTAGATTTGTGTCGTGACAGTTGCAGATCAATTTTACATGTATGCATTTGGCAGGTGCTTTTATCTAAAGCAACTTAGTGCATTTAGGCTCTACATTTTATCAGTATGAGTTTTCTGTGAGTATGAAACCCATGACCTTGGCATTGCTAGCACTATGCTCTACCAGTTATAGTTATACATATGCTGTATACGCTAGTGTATGGTAAAGATGAAAATTCTATGCGTGTTCAAATGTCTCTAAACCTGATGTGTATGTAAGTGCACATGAGATTTGACCGTTATTGCGAAATGGCAACTGTTGATTGTAGCATATAAAAATGTGCATTTCAGTCTTTTCCTCATACAAGGTTTTTGCGGGGGCTACTTGTACAGTGCCTGTGGTCATTTTAAAAATTTTGAGACATCCATTCATTTTCATTATATGGTCATTCTGCCAACCATATTTTGTGTTCTACAGAAGATAGATAGTCATACAAAAAAAAAACATCTGAGTAAATGATGACAATTTTCATTTTTGGGAACATGTTTACAAGTGGCTTGTTGCTAGGGAAAAAATAAATACTGTCAAATACTCCTGCCTGCCAGGCAGTGCCATGCCAAACTCAAAAAGAAGTATTTTTGCACTGAAAAAAAATGACACAGTGCCGTCAATAGGCTTCCCAATTTTACAGTAGTTGCAGCACTCATATACAAACACATGATGGCAGTGTTGAGCTGGTTTAACTCAAACGTACAGACGCATCAGGTGAGTTGAGACCACACTCTCAGGCAGTTGTCACTTTTCATTGATTGTTGTTATTCTGCTGCAAATCTCAGTCACTCTCAACATATCTGTGAGAAAATACCTGAGGTAAATAACTAGTGAAGACAAAACAAGCTATTTACCAACATTTATGTATTATAATAGAACAGGTTGTTTTAAAGTGTGAGGAAAAGTAAAGAGTGAGGAACTGTGACATTGTACATACTTAGTACTACTTAAGGCTTGAATGGCACTGTTCTCCAACAGTCCATAGCTCAAGGTTGAACAGCCTCCACGTGGCTCATCTGCAGGCACGTGCAGAGGGGGGTGCGATGGGTACTTGAGCACCTGCCCCTTTTCCCCTTGATGCCCAATGTGCCCTTTTGTCAAGGCAATTTTTAATTTATTTTTTAATACCATTTTGTGAAGGCCTGCCCAATCTAACTATTAGGAAAATAAATTAATAATAATTTAGTCGTAAATAAAATTATCCACATGATGATGACCTTTCACCTGACGATCTCATCAGGGACTATCCCTCACATTCAGACACCTTTAATGTAGCACACTACCAGGATGCCTTCATAACGTCCGTGGCTGCCGGTAAGTGGAGTTCTCAGCGGAGCGTTGTGCTTGTATACTTATATTATTAAATTATTATTATTATACAAGAACTGCGTGAAAAGAGCATGCACAGCTGTTGTTTATATTGCTGTTTGTAGCCTGTGGAAGTAAGGTTAGCTGCAGTAAGGGGCTATAATATTTTTGTTCAATATTTTCCTAATGACAATTTTATGATCGGTTTATAAAGGCTACTACGAGCACCTTTTCCCCATTTTTATCACAGAATAAGGCAGGAAATTTATAGTTTCTATAGGCTACTAAATTATATGTCAATCAGTACTGCATTATTCATAAAGTTTATTACCTGGAGAAAACTTAAAAAACACATAAACCGTATATTTTCGCAATTGTGTGTTTATTGTCTTCATGTTTTCTTTCTGCTTTTTATTCAGCTCAGCTACAGCGATAGCCGGATGCTTTTGTCCATATTAGCGTCATAAGTCATTCCTTCTATGAGTCTGTTTTGGACTTTCTGCACGAGAGCGACCTCCGGCTTCGAGTATGAATTAAACATACACTGCATGAGAGTGTTGAGCGCTCCAGATATTCACCTCTCCTCATTTTGGATACGAATAAAACGTGCATAGACTATCGATACTGTCTCTTTGAATTTAAATCTAGAATCCTCTACGTGAACACACCTGCCCGAATAAAGTGCAGGGGACGAAATTAAATTTCTTTAAAATTAAATATAAAAAATGCAGCTAACGTTCTACACACAGCAATATAAACAAAGGTGCCTGTTCTCTTTTGTTCTTGCGGTTTGATTGGGAAAAGTTTAAAGGGCGTCGAGGGGTCTTGCCTTTATGTTATCTGACTAAAAAACTATTACTTTGAACTTTTTTTTATTACAGTATTTATTTTAGAAACGTAGAGTGCCTTAAAAATAATTATCACAACCCTGATAAAACTCATAATTTTCTCATCCTCCGATTTATAGGCTACTTATCAATCCTGCTTTTATCATCATTATAATTAAAAAAATGAATAAATTCAGAACAGGATTATAATATAATTCTATTTTAAATAAGAAATATTTTTTCTACAACAACAGTAGTGTTTACAACAGCAAAACCACCATACCCTGTAAACTCAATAATAATAATAGGCCTAATTTAATTCCGTTTCTATTTTCAGAGTGATTAAGAGGTGCAAAGAACTATTTATTTAACTTTTAAACTTAAAATGGTCTTTTCTGTTCGGTTTCTTTTTCAAAACAGCATCACGGCATTTGCTGCTATCAATACAGAAGCATCTGTTTTGTACATACATGTCTCAGCAAGGAGCACAGCCCTAAAAGCTGTGCTTCATGTGCCCCTTTTATACTTTGAGCACCTGCCCCTCCAAAGGTCTCTGCACGGCCCTGCTCATCTGTTTAATTATGTGACTTATGTGGCTTCAGGCTGGGGATGGTGGGAGAGAGTGAGAGTGGCCTGCATGGCTGGGCTGCTGATGGACTGCAGTCAGCTCTGGTTAGTGCCAAGCACCAGCTCCGTGCCCATCCGCATTCAGATTTCCCATTACTCTTTGATTAAGGGAGTGTCAGAAGCACATGTGATTGATGAGCTGTCAGGGGAAAGCCGCCAACTGGAACGCCTCATCCTCTTCCTCATTAAACACTCCAGGAGAACAGCTCCTCTTCTTCACGCACATATAAACAATACACTCATGGAGAGAGATCCTAATTTAGCTCGAGCTGTGAGCCGCCTCTGTGTCAGGGAAGACAAACCTTTCAAACAGCGAAGGCTTCAAACAGCAGATTGTTGCACAAAGATCTGGGGGTATGCATCTCCCCTGACTCTCTGATTTTTTTGTGCTCACAAAAGAGAGGGATCAAGAGGAGCAAGAGGAGAGGAAGAAGACAGAGGGATGGATGTGGAACAAGGCTGGAGAGAGACAGGGGAGGGGAGGGAAGAGGAAGGGAGAGAAAGAGAGAGATAGATGCAGCCAATGCGCAGCATGGCATCTTGAAAGAGCGCGAGGAGAGAGAGAGAGAGAGAGAGAGAAGAAGGGAGGGAGAGGGAGCGGAGGAGTGCGAGTCAGGCACTGGCAGTCGCTCTTCGGCTGAAGAATAACGTGTTTCGTGCATCGCTGTGATGCCGTCGGATGCGAGCATCTGGTACATGTGAGCTGGTTTTGAGACTCTTGTGTACACGTGCAGCCGCCTGTCCCTTGGCTGGAGGAAGAGGGAGGAGGAGGGTGCATCAGGTTCGTGTCCATTCCTGCACGCTGCATCTGGACTCTGGCGCCAGGGAGTGTGGGGGGGCACTAGGGCCAGGTGGCTGGCCGAGGGACAACATGAGCGTTCCGCTCCTGAAAATTGGCGCGGTGCTCAGCACCATGGCCATGGTCACCAACTGGATGTCCCAGACGCTGCCCTCGCTGGTGGGGCTTAACGGAACCACCATCTCCCGCGCAGGCACTTCGGAAAGGATCGTCAGTGTGCGTAACCCTTCACTTTTCTACTCTTCCTGTCTGTTTATCTCTCGGTGTGTCTGTTTACTCATCCGAATAAGCCAATAAGTCAGGACCTTTTGTGTTAGAGTAGTTACACTCCTCTGTGGTTACAATCCTCAGAGATTTGCTAGACAGGCTTTTAGGGGGATTTTCAGGGCAAGAGGCAGGTAAATTGAATGTGTGTCTGGCTTTGGGGGTTGGTTACAGAAGAATTGATGGCTGGTGTGGGTGAGTGATTCTCAGTGGGAGATGATAGACGAGGAAGTTATACCCAGTGAGATTCATGACTCCTGTGAGGATATCCTCACTTGGCAGGGGGAGAGGAGTTAAGTACCTCATGACTGATGTTCAGGTCAAATAGAGACAGGGAGGCAGGATTGTCTCCATGAGGCAGTGTCTCACCTGCTGATGGTACCAAGACATGGTTAAACTTTAATAGCATTTGAGCCAACTCTTTTCTTCCAAAGAGGCACCATTTCTCTTTTTCCCACCCCCTCATGCTCTCCTTTTTTAATCAAATCCACTGTACTTATTTTTTTTTTGTGAACTGTGCGCATTGACTCTGTCCATAACAGAATTAAGTGCCTTGTGCGAGAGAGGCCGGGCCTTTGGCACTGTCAAAGCTGTCACATTTATATTGTCTCCATGAGGCAGTGTCTCACCTGCTGATGGTACCAAGACATGGTTAAACTTTAATAGCATTTGAGCCAACTCTTTTCTTCCAAAGAGGCACCATTTCTCTTTTTCCCACCCCCTCATGCTCTCCTTTTTTAATCAAATCCACTGTACTTATTTTTTTTTGTGAACTGTGCGCATTGACTCTGTCCATAACAGAATTAAGTGCCTTGTGCGAGAGAGGCCGGGCCTTTGGCACTGTCAAAGCTGTCACATTTACAGTAAAAACAGAATGAGAAGAACAAAATCAAAGTAAGACTCTAGAGCAAGGGTGTCAAACTCAATTCCTGGAGGGCCAGAAACCTGCAGAGTTTAGTTTCAGCCCTAATTAAACACACCTAATCCAATTATTCAAGTCCTTCAGGTTTATTTGAAAACTACATGGTATGTGTGTTGGAGCAGGGTTGGAACAAAACTCTGCAGGGCTCCGGCCCTCCAGGAATTGAGTTTGACACCCCTGCTCTAGAGCTAAGCACTTTGTTATATCTTAAATCATTTCACTTTTTTAATGTTAGTTAGTGTCTAATGTTGCTGTTAGAGCATAAACAATATCTGCAAAGTTACAAAGCTGAAAGTTCAATGCAAAGGAGATATCGTCTTTTAAAATTCTGGCAGTTTAATGCCTACAAAAAACAGCTGGTAGGGACTACAACAAGTTACTTCCCGGGTGCGTGACATCACAAACCCAGATAAACCCCGCCTTCGGGAAAAGGCAGCAAAGGGGGCGAGGCCATGCTGCGCTGCTTTAGAGAAGAGGAAGAGAAAACTAGAGGTGCACATAAAAATCTATTCATATATGAATCGTGATTCTGTCTTCTAAGGATTCTAATGGATTCACAAGTTTCAAAATCAATGTTCTAAAGCAGGAGTTCTTAATACTGTTCCTCACATCCCCCTGCTCTGCACATGCTCTGCATCTCTCTCTCTCTCATTCAGCTCACCTCCAACAATGAACTGTTACAATTATACACTTATTTTCATATAGCTATGAGAAGCGTTAAACATGGACGCACGTGCAGTTGCTGTACTGTATTAAAGCTTTAATCAGGATAAAACTGTATATTAAAAGCTAACATAAGCAGTAGCATTTATAAATAACAGCGCATCTAAAAATATGAGTCAACAACAAACAAAAAACATAGGCCTGCCATTAAAAGCCGTGTTTGCACAGGTTCTGCACGATTCTCTTCAATAATATCCTCTGCTTCTCAATTGGGCTCAAACTGATAAGCGATTTTAACGATGCAGTTGTTTACAATATAACCGGAGCACATTCCGCCATGGTGAGAGGCGGGACGTTTAGACGAGCACTAGAGGCGGTTTAGCCAATCACAACACACTGGGCTAGCTAACCAATCAGAGCCCATTGCCTATTTCTGAGGGAGGGGCTTCATAAAAGAAGGAAATGATCAGCCCGTTTCTCAGAGAAGGGACAGAGAGGTGTGGATTAAAGGTAAATTATGTGAAAAATAATGTGTTTTAAAAAAAAACGAAACATTAACACATGTTAGACTGCACCCCATAAACACAATCAAGCCTAGAAAAAACCCAGTGAACCACCCCTTTAAAAGGTTAAGTAAGCACTGGCTGAAATTTAAACGGTCACAATTCTGCCAGAATGTAAGTAATTATCTTGCATGTGTGAGTGTGTATGCTTTTGTTTTCCAAATGTTGGGTATTGAAAAATGGGACCAGGTGTGAGTAGGTGAAAGAGGGTGAATGGAGAGTGAGATGTGATCCCTGTAACGTTTTCTGGATCATTAATGTTGAGAGACCGCCTGGGGTATCTGCTGTGTAGTATCTGAGCATCTGCCCCACAATAAAATCTTTACCCGGCGTAGCTTATGGCCAGGAACGACACTCCATCTGGATGAGAGAGGAGACGCTGTAGGGGTCATTTGGGTCGGTCAGGATGCCAACACTGAAGAGGAGTCTGCAGAAACTGTCTATCACAGCTTTGTCTAACACATTCACTCTCGCTTCGGAAGACTGTTACTACTCACCACAAGCTAAAAGCTATAGGGATGGAGGCTCCTTTTCTGTAGAGCTGTTTAACATGTGGAATTCTACAGTCAACACCAACACTGCTTCATTTCAAACCAGATTATTCATCTAGTCATGTGCCCGTGTGCACCCACTGATCATGCCATAAGACGGTCCACTTTGAGTACTATTTATCCAAATGTAGTCACCAGGATGCTTGGTATGTGGGTAAATGAGAGGAAGCCAAGCAGAAAATTCAGAATTGAAGAATTGGCTCCCTTTCAATCAATGAATGTAAATTTAAACTGAATCAGAATAACAGGATGAGGAATTTACTGAACTGCAATTCTGTGAAATTAAGGGGTCTTTCACCCTTATCTATCATTCTACCTTTAAAAAACTTCAATGTTTTTAAATTTTGTTTTCAAAACATTCCAACTTTGCTCTGTAAAGCCAACATTCAAAGTTTATCTTGACAAATTTGGCTTTACAAGTTAAAAATTATAGTCATATGAACTTTAGGAATTTCAATTCATTTTAATTTACACTTGCAACTTGCAATTGCAATTCTGCATCCTATTTGCAATTTCGGTTTAAATTGAATTCCAGTTTAAGAACTGAATTGGCATTTAAAAGGCATTCTCAGTTCAGTGCTGAATGTCACACAAATCTAAAGCTCAGGTTAGGTGCCAGCTCCAGAAATTTGATAATGCCTATTTCAAATACCTGCAAAGTGGAAACTACTGGAAAATGAGCCAAAATTGTTCAGGACATTTATTTATTTAGCTAAAGTGGCACCCATTGAAGCTCCACTATCGGTAGTCATCATTACCCAAAACACATTAGCATTTGTGAACTCCCCTGTATCTCATTTCAAGCAATCACTTTAAAACATTGCCTCACTTCACCTCAAGGAAAAACCAAGGGGAAATTAGCATACATTAAAAAACTAATTTATTCTCTGTGATAAGTGTGAAGCTATCCAAAGCGATCTGACTTTTCTAAAGGCTCAAAATCTAATCTCAAAAGCAGCTTGCTCTCAGTCAGAAAGAGAGATGCATCACTCTGTTCTTGAGATGAGGTGATGATCATGTGAAATGAGCTGGAGAATGGAGGTGTGGTCCGTGAAGCAGAGTGACTGATGGACTCATAGCAGGCTGCAGGGATGCCCTTTCTTTTCTTCAAAGCAACTTGTCTTCCATGCTGCCATGATGATCTAGGACCCACATGACTGTCCAGTCTACCGTTATGTCACTGCTACACTTTAAGTGTGCCGTATTCCATCAGCTCTGAGCAACAATCACACCGTGCTTCACTTGCTCTTTTTTTGCCCTTCTCAGCTCAGCTGCTAAGTCATGTGAACTTGTCACGTGTAAAGATCATCACTACACTAGTGATACCAAACAGAATTTTAAAATGCTTTTTCACGTTTTCCCAAACATCCCTACTGCCTCTTCTGCCCTACCCTGATTTAATCCCAGTATCCAAACAGGTAGTCTCACCCCAAATTCTCACCATTGGTTAAACATGCAACTGACACTCAAAAATGTTGAAACCGTGACAAAGTCAATTTTTTTTAGAAAGCTACAGATTATTTATAATTGAAGTTACACTTCACCTATAAGGAGGAAAAAACTCATGTAGGTATGGAAAGTATAAAAGTATACAGGAATGTCTCAATACCGCAATGATTGCTGGGTAAAGATTTTATTATATGTTTGTGTAGGCAAATGTGTGTGGCAAATACCGCTGGTTCAGGGGTGAGTCTGACACTAACTGTCTCCTCGATTATGAGAAATAAATGAGAGGCGAGTGAGAAGCCGTGGGACAATTTGCAACAAATGTGTAATGAACACAAATGCTTAACAAAGCCACAGGCCCATGTGGCTGATATCAGCTGCTGTTTCTCATTTTCATTGGACCAAAATATTAAAGGAACTTCATGGAAACTGATATGCATAAATAAGCACCAGAAACAACATTCTGCTAAACTCTACTGACTCTGTGGGAATTGGAATCATTGGGAGCTTTGGAATTTTTTCTTTCTTTCATTGGACCGGCTCAGATTGGTCTGTTAGGAAAGCATCAAAACACAGCTCTGCTCAGCTGTTGCAGCCCACCAGGGATCTCTAAATGAGAAAGTGAGGTTGAACCACTTCGGCTGCTGTCACCACCACACACACCCACAGATTTACAGCCTTGAAGGGACATCTAATCACCTTAGTCTTCAGGTTTATTTACTATTTGAGCTGATACAAAAGGTTAAATTGTTGCTGATTAGCCTTGTTAGCCCATGTTGGTAGAAGCTGTTACACCATCTGACTGTGAAAAGCATGTTTCTCCAATTGCAGTCATTAAAAATTTGCTTTATTTTATTTATTTATATTTACAAGCACATATATTAATTTTAATAAAGTCTGTTTGGTCAGTGCACAGTTTTGATTTGGAGCACTCTTAAAAGCATATAATGGACCTTAAAAAGTTTTTTTTTTTGAGTCACAGCTCAGGATATCAGCTAGTGAATGTTTTGGGACTGTGTTTGTTATTGTGGTGAATCAGCCAATCAGCACTGTCATGACGTCATTTTGATGCAGTGACATGGTATTTACAACTCAGGTGATTGGCTTAAAAACTTACGTGGTCCAATAAGCTAAGACGGCAGTCCAGCAACTGCCATTTGGATGAACATAAATGCTAATGTCTAATAGCTTCCTCAATGTAATATACTGTAAACCTCATGGTTCCACCTCAGAAAGGTGCTGCTTAACAGGAAACTACTCTTGGGCCTGGTTTCACAGACAGGGCTTAGACTAAACCAGAATCAAGCCATAGTTCAATTAGGACACTTAATTTTTATAACCGTGCCTTAAAAAAACATTACTGGTGTGCATCGGACAAAACAAGGGCACTGACATATTTTAAGATCAATCAGTGCGAGTTTCTTTCAGTTGAAACGGCTCAAACTTACATTTTAGTCTGGGACTAGGTTTAAGCCTTGTCTGCAAAAACCGGGGGATGATGTCTTTGACGACAAGATGAAGGACTGTGAGCAACCTTCACATAAATATGAATATTCCTGTAGTTAAGAAACTGTAAATCATATTGATACAAGACCCTGTCAGTCCCTTGACTGGCACCTTTGCAGATCTGAGGAAGCAGGACCTTATTGGAGTGGAAGCTCTTCCAACATTTCAGTCACATTATCAATACCATGCTCAAAATTGCTAGCTGAAACCATTATTTTCAGAGGCAAAAGCAGGGCAATCTTTAAGAGAGCCTGTAAGAAAATTGAGCATCTAAATGTTCTCAGAGGACAAACAGAGTAATATCTCGTTCCCCAGTTTTATGCTGCTCTATTTTTGTCTTAGAACAGTGGTTCTCAATTCCAGTGTTCACGTACCACCGCTCTGCATATTTTGCATGTCTCTCTTACTTGATTGAGAACCACTGTCTTAGAGCTTAAAGAGGGAAGACTAACAACTGTATGTATGCAGGACATTCATGTTAATTTGCATCAGCATCTGTGTTTTACAAGGATTCTGGATATTTAAAGTTGTTCATGAGTGTTATGGAAGTATGTTACAATAGAAGCAGCGCTCGGAGCCATGGTAGAAGCTCACATCCATGTTTAAAGTGGAGACAGATGCCAATGTTGGGCTTCAGGGTAATATGTAATCACAAAGCTCCACTCCAAAGCCTTATGTTGATGAAAAAGAGAGACCGAGAGAGAGAATGGTAAAAAAAAAAGGCTCAGAAAAACAAAAACACACTAAAGGACATCTAAGGAGAAAAATAAGGCAATTTTCTCTCTCCTTGTTACTGTGGAAACCCGGGTTCACAGAGCATCAATAAAGGTATTTCTGTAGAAAACAACTCGTGGCCATCACTGTAAAAAATAAGTGTAATTTTAACTGTTAAATTTTGGAAAAACGCTATGGAAAAAAACTGTTAATAGGATAACAGTACGTTCCTGTACTATATACAGGGAAAAACTGTAAAATATCCAACCAGATATTTCATGTAATTTTACAGTAAAATGCTGTTAATTTTACAGTTTTTAGAAGTAAAAATAACAAATCAATGTATAATTTACAGTCAAAAACTGTAAACTGATATTCCCAGAATTCCCTGCATGACACTCCACATTTGAAAGTATTTTGTTTAAATAATCATGTTTTTTTAATAGTTTTTGTTATTAGTTATGTATATTTGGGCTTTATGTTACATCTTCTGTTGTTTAATGAAAGTTTAATGCATTATTTAAGTGTCGTGTGTTACCATGATGGTGTTTAGTGTTTGCGTGAATGACTCTGTGAGCATCTTCTGTATATTAGTATATACTTCTGCTTGTGGCGAAGCTACTTGTGATGAGCTTTGATTCTTCATGTGGCTTTCTCTTTTACCACCTGCATTATTATGGTGGTTGTCAGTATGTTAAAGGTACAAAACAGATTTGAATAGCAGTGTGAATGGTTGAATATACTGGTTTACATTCAAATTTTCTTGTTTGTAAATTACAGTTTTATACTGTAAAATGTACAGTTTTTGGCCGTAAATGTGTTTACAGTTTTTCTGTATTTTTTACAAAATTATTCTGGCAACCACAGCTGCCAAAATGATTTTGTAAAAACTACAGAATTTTTTTTACAGTGGCATCTCCCACATGCTTTTTTACGAAAGTTCTAATAGACTTACTGTCACTTTCATGAAATGGAGCCTACAGATTTACGATCTCATTTATGCCCAGACTACAGTGCTAAGCTCAGAGATTGGTCTAATGAAAACCGGTCTATAGGTTCAAACCCACAGACGTCTCGGGGGCCAAGCGTGCCACTGTAATTGGTTAATCTTGTTAATCGTGTTAATAGCGGCCTCAAAGTAAAGGCCAGTTGGAGATCACGAGCAGAAGTGGCGATGGTGAGTGAGAGGAAGCCCAGAGAGGGGAGGTGACCCTAACTTCCTGATCTCAGTGTCTATTGATCACCTTCCATTTTCGCAATTGGACATCGATACCTGGGTAGCTTCTCCTCAGTAGGGAGTGTGTGGGATGTGTGTGATGGTCTCCAACCGAGCCGGGGCTGAAGATCAGACTGCAGGATCGAGGCTGGTAAAGGTCGAGCAGTGTGTGGGGCTCACAATGAGGGCTGGGCAAGTAATGGTGCTGGTGTCAGGCTTTGGCAGCGGTTCGGCTGAGTAAGAAATTGCCACTCTCGGTCTGAAATTAGACCTCAGCATCTTCCCCCTCAGCAGCTCTCTGCTTTCACTCGGTGCTGTTACTCTCTCTCTCTCATTCTCTGTTTTTTTGTTGTTGTTGTTGGTGTTTCTTTCCCTCCCGCTCACACAAACACTAGCTGCGACATCTTGTTATCTGTTACCCTCATACCAGGTTCTTTCCTCCTTTGGTCTGTTGTTCTCGATCTCTCGGTGAAGCTATCAGTGTGCTTTTTTTCCCATGCCATTCACTTTGTGTTGGAGTACAAAGGAGGTGTTGGTTAAGTGAGCTTGGACCTGTGGGACATCAGTTTAGGCTCTCAACTTGCCAATTATTCCTCTGTGATGCCTAGGACACCATTTAGCCATGATGTCATCCCTATAGAGTGAAATGTGCCAGATTGATTTCTGATCTCCCATCAGTCTTTGCTCTCAATGCTGCTCTAATCCTTTTAATGGTTCAGAGACAAATTTAGAAAAACAAATTTAGGCTCTCACATAGTGTTCTGACCAAGCACAACAAAACAGTTTTCCAGTGAAAAGAAATCTTTCTGTAAACTAAAAATGCTGCGCAATGTGACAAATAGGGCCTCAACTAACGGTTACTTAATAATCGGTTATTTATTAATCTGTTGAATATTTATTTGATTAATCAATTAACCAGATGGAAAAATCCAAACTTTGTTAGAAATGAACAATGTTTACATTCTAAATCAAAAACAAATTGCCTACCATTCTAAAGCAGAAGTTAAAATCACTAAATTAAAAATGAACAAAATCACAAACTCAATGTTACCTAGTATGAGGAACACACTTATTCACTCATCTGAACATACAGTAGTAATTATATTCAATAGTTCATTACAATAGTCCCTTTACTGTGACAACTCTAATAAAAATATAATTGTGTTACATGCAAAATTTTAAACTTACATTGAATTTGTAACAAGAAATGTTTTAGCACATATATACTTTAGTCGGAATTATTGCGCTCCTTGTGCTCTGTCTATTTACGCAACTGAAGTGTTTAATGTAAAGCATTCTAATGTTCTGGGCAGCTTTGTATTTTTGCATTTTTCCCGCAGCAGCTTGGTGTGTGTACTCTACTATTTTCCAGATGCATTTTGTCCATAGAAATTCTGAAAAAAAGCGACATGACTGATGGATGTTTTCCTTGCATATTACAGACACAATTTAATTTGTTGTCAATTATAATAATAATAATAATTCTGATTAATTACTTTAATGAGTTATTGATTTGATCAATTATAAATTGTTGCAGCCTAATTATAAAATTACCAAAAATAACTGTAGAAAAGCATTAATGCTGCCTTCAAGAGCACCTGAGAAACCTGTACCTCAGAGTTGGGCATTGGTTATTGTGACACGTCACACATTCAAGTCAGAAACAACACAGATGTAGCCTAAACAAAACAATTAACCCAACTATCTGAATTCAAAATAATGAAGACTACGCATTTCTATCACTTCTACATATATAAATGGCATCAAACCTAAATGTTTGTGTGACAAGGCAAACTATTAAAGTCGAGTGATTAACCTTACACTTGTTGCTTATCAGTTGTTCCACACAACACACCTTTAAAATTTGTGAAATACAGCAAAGTAACTTCCAAAATTATTCATTATAATTCACTACATACTTGCTTTCCACTCACTAATGCACAGTATAGATTATATTATATGGCATTTACATATAAATAAATAAATATATATTGTATGATATTATGCATATTATGGATCAGTGTTTCTACTGTTTCAAATTGAAATGCAACCTCCAATGTCACAACCCAGCAACTCGTATATCATCTGGAATTCTGAGTTTCCCCACCCGTAAATAGGATTTCATTCATGTGCATGAAACTTGTAATTACGATATTTCAGACTACACTTGAAGAGCTGTCAGCCACATAATTGCTGTCAACCATGATTAATTTATTGCACAAGTGACTGCATCCAATAATAGAGGTGTAATTGAGTCACGTGATTCAACATGGCCGCCTCCTTGAGGCGACCCGGTTAATGAAAAATAAAACCTCTTTTATTAGGCTACAGATATGACTGGAATTATCTCACATAAGTGTACTTAATTTTAAACGTTTTTTTCTAAACTACAATTGATTTTCTTTTGTAAAACTTTTTAAATGTGGAAAAAAATGACCTTTAATTTCCAGTGATGTGTAGAGGGATTTTGGACCGGTGTGATTTCACGACAGACAGGGTTTACCCTGGTCAGAGCGGCAGAAACCAAGTAGCTGACAAAAATGTCTTGCTCATCACTTACAATGACCACGGCAGGTTAAGACAACAACTAAAATGAACATAGAAGACGAACCATTTCTTGCTTTCCGCCTTATCGTTTCGCACCTGATTAGGATACACAACATATGATCAGCAACTTAATTTACTCGCTTGTCTTTGTAAATGCCAGCAAACAGACTATGCACTACTTATAGAGTAATTTGATCGTTTGCAGGCTGTTAAATGCAAATGAGAAGTAGAAGAAAAAAAAACAGACTCATGCGGATACACTCACCCTGGCGTTTACGGATGACAGCTCAACCATTACTAATTAAACCGTGGCTCATTTCATCTGACCTGTTTGTTCATAAATAACTGGCCCCTTCCGTAACATGCACTCACATGCAGTACAGATGCTGGAAAGGATGGGAAGATCTGAAAAAGGGGAGATGCTAAACACATCTGTGCGTGATTTGGGGGGTGTGTTATTGTGTGCCCCCCGTTCTCTACTCTGCCATTAGCAGTAGATGAGAGGAAATTAGAGCAGAATGAATTGGTGGGTGGTAATGAGTCCAGGGGTGATTCTAATCAGTTCTTAAATTAAAACTCAACATTTATGCAACATTAATGAACAGAAAGCATATTTTAATGCGAAAGCGCATTTTCCATTGGCCTCCTGGCTCATATGTTCCACCCGTCGGATGGGCACACATGCCGCGCCGATGTTTAACATTTGAGGTGCATGTACCGCTCCGATGATTGATGCGACAGTTTTATCCGCTTGAGGGGCTGCGGGTGGCAGATTGGCGTATAGATTGAGCCGGAGCTCGGCGCTAACCATCATTTCATCTGACCTGTTTGTTCATAAATAACTGGCCCCTTCCGTAACATGCACTCACATGCAGTACAGATGCTGGAAAGGATGGGAAGATCTGAAAAAGGGGAGATGCTACACACATCTGTGCGTGATTTGGGGTGTGTGTTATTGTGTGCCCCCCGTTCTCTACTCTGCCATTAGCAGTAGATGAGAGGAAATTAGAGCAGAATGAATTGGTGGGTGGTAATGAGTCCAGGGGTGATTCTAATCAGTTCTTAAATTAAAACTCAACATTTATGCAACATTAATGAACAGAAAGCATATTTTAATGCTAAAGCGCATTTTCCATTGGCCTCCTGGCTCATATGTTCCACCCGTCGGATGGGCACACATGCCACGCCGATGTTTAACATTTGAAGTGCATGTACCGCTCCGATGATTGATGCGACAGTTTTATCCGCTTGAGGGGCTGCGGGTGGCAGATTGGCGTATAGATTGAGCCGGAGCTCGGCGCTAACCGTATCTGACGTGCTCAGACACTAAGCCGCAGGTCTGTCAGGACGGGAATGAGACTGATGATGAAATGTTAGGGTGGTAATACACTGGACCAGGAATTGAAGACCGCATTCTTTCAGGCCAGGGCGAGACACGCTTGGGCTAGTCTCACATCGGCTACGAGAGGTCAATGGAGCGGACCGCCAGAGAACGGCATTTCAGAGACGAACCGGCAGACCTGTCCATGTTCATCTCGTGGAGAAGGCTGGATTTCTGTATCAGCTCACCTGGGAAAATTCCATCCAGGATGGCAGTGCAGTTTCAGCGAGTGTTTGATGATAGTGACACGAAGCACAGAAAATCACTGCTAATGGAACTGAAGACCCTGCTAGGTTTGACAGCCGCTGAATGCCAGTACGTGGCATTCTTATGCAAATCAGCATGTACTGTACAAGCAAGAGGTTAGATGAAGAGAAGGAATGAGTCTAATGACTTAAGCCTTATCAAATCTGAATCTGAACCACCAGGAAGCGCGTGTGTGTGTGTGTGTGTGTGTGTGTGTGTGTGTGTTGAGCGTTCTGTCCATGTTCATCTCGTGGAGAAGGCTGGATTTCTGTATCAGCTCACCTGGGAAAATTCCATCCAGGATGGCAGTGCAGTTTCAGCGAGTGTTTGATGATAGTGACACGAAGCACAGAAAATCACTGCTAATGGAACTGAAGACCCTGCTAGATTTGACAGCCGCTGAATGCCAGTACGTGGCATTCTTATGCAAATCAGCATGTACTGTACAAGCAAGAGGTTAGATGAACAGAAGGAATGAGTCTAATGACTTTGAGCTAGACCAGCCTTATCAAATCTGAATCTGAACCACCAGGAAGCGCGCGTGTGTGTGTGTGTGTGTGTGTGTTGAGCGTTAGCACTTGTATGTGTGTCTGTCTCTCATGCCTTCAGGCTTTGCAAGCACCTTCACCGGAATGAGATGGGAGACTTTATGTCTTGTAATCTACTGGGTCAAAAAAAAAAAAGGTGTATTTTTTAGACCTTTGATCTTTAATGTCCTTTCGTCGTGTTTTTGTGTTTTGTTTGTTTCTATTGTTTTGTTTCTTTAGAGAGAGAGAGAGAGAGAGAGAGAGAGAGAGAGAGAGGTAGGTTGTTACTGAAAATAGGGAGCCCATGCTACCTAAATGAAAATGTGCTCAAGGGGAGAGACGGATGGAGAATAAATTGGAGAAACAGATAGAGAGAGAGAAATGTTCTCAAGCCAGAATTAATCAAAACAACAATACATTTTTTGCCTGCATCTCAATATTCAACAAACCAATAAAATTTAAAAGATAAGTGACATTAGATGGTTCAAATAAATTGCAGCTCCACAACGAATGAATTCTGGGTCAAAAAAAAAAAGGTGTATTTTTTAGACCTTTGATCTTTAATGTCCTTTCGTCGTGTTTTTGTGTTTTGTTTGTTTCTATTGTTTTGTTTCTTTTGAGAGAGAGAGAGAGAGAGAGAGAGAGAGAGAGAGAGAAAGGGAGGTTGTTACTGAAAATAGGGAGCCCATGCTACCTAAATGAAAATGTGCTCAAGGGGAGAGACGGATGGAGAATAAATTGGAGAAACAGATACAGAGAGAGAAATGTTCTCAAGCCAGAATTAATCAAAACAACAATACATTTTTTTGCCTGCATCTCAATATTCAACAAACCAATAAAATTTAAAAGATAAGCGCCATTAGATGGTTCAAATAAATTGCAGCTCCACAACGAATGAATACAGTCCTTCAAAGGGATTGAAAATTTGCACGTTACTTGTCTAGTAAAAAATTTAAGATTGACAGCCAAAACGCCGAAATCGAGAAGGCTTGATGTAGTCAGAGTTGTTTTTCAAGGGAGTATAGCGCATGGAGACGCTTCCATTAGAGAAAAGCAGAGGATAAAACATGGCTTTGCTGTTTCCCAAAATAAAAATCACTTAAAGTTATTTTTCCTCAAACAAAATCTCTGTGATGCTTACAGAGAAACTCATCGGAGAAACTCATCAAATGATAAAATTGCACTACAGCATAAATGTTCAACAAACCAATAAAATTTAAAAGATAAGCGCCATTAGATGGTTCAAATAAATTGCAGCTCCACAACGAATGAATACAGTCCTTCAAAGGGATTGAAAATTTGCATGTTACTTGTCTAGTAAAAAATTTAAGATTGACAGCCAAAACGCCGAAATCGAGAAGGCTTGATGTAATCAGAGTTGTTTTTCAAGGGAGTATAGCGCATGGAGACGCTTCCATTAGAGAAAAGCAGAGGATAAAACATGGCTTTGCTGTTTTTCAAAATAAAAATCACTTAAAGTAATTTTTCCTCAAACAAAATCTCTGTGATGCTTACAGAGAAACTCATCGGAGAAACTCATCAAATGATAAAATTGCACTACAGCATAAATGTCAGCAAAATATGTGAATTATCAAGTAGAATTTTTTTTTTCTTCACATTTTCACATACAGTGGGTACGGAAAGTATTCAGACCCCCTTAAATTTTTCACTCTTTGTTATATTGATTTTAGCAAATGGCTGCAATATAACAAAGAGTGAAAAATTTAAGGGGGTCTGAATACTTTCCATACCCACTGTATTCATGAAACATGAGCATGTCATCATTCATAAAGCCATAAATTGTTCTATCAAAATGAAAAACAATGCAAGTCACTGTAGACATAACAGTATGATTTTTGTAAAGCTGCTTTGAAACAATGTGTATTGTGAAAAGAGATATACAAATAAATTCATAACATGTGGACAGCTATTTTTAGGTCTCTCCAGAGATGCTCAATTGGGTTTGCCAGATTGGCATCTCTAATCATTGTGATCATTTGTATTTGTGAAACCTGTATTTTTTATTGCTTCTGCACCTAAATTTACAAATCAATTCCTTTTGATTTTGTGAAATTACATTTGTCTGGCAGGCTAATAAAGCATTATTGCCGTAATTTGAATTAAATTGAGTGAGCGAGAGAGTGAGAGATTGCTCAGGGACGAACAGAGCTGAAGACACAGGAAAAAGGAACAGATGAGAACGATAGGAAGGTGAGAAGAGGACAGACTGTGGAAGAAAAGGAGCAGAGGGAGGGAGTGAAAAAGTGAAGGAGACAGAGAGTGGCAGGGATTGGCAGGAGTGACAGGATGTGACAGTGAGCTCATGGGGCGGCTGCTGCTTTACTCTCCAATCACATAGTCTCTCTGTCTACTCAGTAATTTAATCTGATCGGGAAAGTGTGGGGGGAGAGAGAGTGAAGCGTGAGAGTGAAAAACACAGAAGAGGGTAAGAGACAATGAAAATGGGAAGGTTAGAGCAGGAGGGGACATTTTATTGCCACTCCTTTTTCTTGTAAATGCTATCTATCTTCAATCAATCATCAATTGTTCTTTTTCAATCTGGCTTTATTATTTGACTTTTAGTCTTTAAGGATAGCAAAATCTAGAGCTGATTAATAATGGTTAAACAGTTAATCACAATTAAATATAATCATAATTATTGTAATTTATTTTTTTCACATTTCATCAGATTTATTGCACTTTCACATAAGCACAAATCAAGAGAATGTCAACTTGCATGGTTTGCTCGCAGATTTATTCACAACAAACAGTGCAAACAACCATGTGAAAGAAAACAGACTGGCTGTATAATTGCACTTTTATTTGAGCAGAATATCTCAATAGAGATGGCTAATCTCCAAATTGTTTGCAAGTGTTTTTAGCTCATCGGGGCTTTTTCTGTAAAGCAGAGTGAGCATGGTTGCCAGGTTGGGAAGATTTAGTAAACAGAAAGAAGAAAATTATGCAGAAAGCTCTAATTTGGGCAACCAATAAAGTTTGTGGAGGCTTGTTACCAATGCAAGATAACATAAATGCCAAATTAAAATAGAATTTTCAGGATAAATAGTCAACAGGCAAATATTGCAGATGATTTTGCTTAATAAATCAAGAGAGAAGCAGAAATCATGATCACAATTGAAATGTGATTCATTGTGCAGCCCTAGCAAAACTTGAAATCACCAGCTTCTTAAACATAGCAAATTGTGTTCTCTACAAGTTAAGCTTAATCAAAAGCATTTGTGTCAATATTGATTACCACAACCATTAATTTCCACTTGTCCTTCCTGGGCTACAGTGAGGCACTTAATGTAAAATGGAAGTAAATGGGGTCAGTCAGCATAAAATCAGATATTCACCGTTTCAATAATACAGCCACATGAGACAAATAATGATTTTAGTATTAAAAAATGCTTTCTAATTGTGTATATCCAAATTTACAACCTTGTTGCCAAGCCGAAACCATAAACCCAACTATAAAAATGATTTAAACAGCTTTACAGCTAAATTAATACACATTTTTAACAGAAGAATTCATGTAAGTACCTTAATAAAAATAAAAGCCTCACATTTCTGTTTTCTGTCAAAATTGACCCCATTTACTTCCATTAAATACCTCACTATCACCTCAGGTTGCTTTTTTTTAAAGAAAAGAATGAAAGGTTAATATTCAATATTATGCCACAAATGTTGTGGACTGAGTTTAACTTTTTACTATTCCATTAATGAAAAAGCAGAAAGGTTTGTGTGAGATTTAGTTCTGTAGTATGGGTAGAAACCATTATCATCTCAGTATAAAAACAGTAGAAGTCAATGGAAAATCCCCACTATGATAAAAAAAAAGCAAACATCTCGGTGTGTGTGTGTGTGTGTGTGTGCGTGCGTATTTGAGCCTGTACATTGTTTCAAGACATCCATCTCCTGACTCCACCCCCCATGAAAAAGCAGCTTTATCGATCCAAAGCAGCTCTATTTCCTCCAAGTGTCTAAGCTGATCAAAACGTCCTCCTCTCACAGATGCCATATTCTATTCTGCTCATGCATTTTGCTCTGTCTCTCCATGCATCTTTCGCTATCTCTTTTTTTCATCTCTCTATCTCTTTCTCTATGCAGGCCTTGTATCCGAGCCCAGAGGAGGGCTGGCAGATCTACAGCTCGGCACAGGATGCAGATGGGAAATGTATCTGCACAGTTGTGGCTCCAGCACAGAACATGTGTAATCGAGACCCACGCAGCAGACAGCTCCGTCAGCTTATGGAGAAGGTGACATTCGTCTCTTACATGCACAATAACCTACTAAATGACATGTGCTAATCCTAAACCAAGAAATGTTTCGTACATATTATGCAGTCATTAAACATGAATCCCAAACATTACAAAATACTTTTCCCCATTAGAGAAAGTTTGTGAAAGTACATGATGCAAGCAACCACCTAAAAGAGGACGCGACATAATGAGGGGCAGTAAATGATAACAGAATTTTCATTTTTGGGTGAACTATCCCTTTAAATCCTGCCACAAACACTGTCTTAAATCCTGCCTTGCCCCTCTGTCAGGGTCTAAACACCTTATCTACAATCGTACACCAACATAACTCAACCACACACAATCAAATGTGTGTGTGGCTATGCCAGCAGCGGTGAGGCACTAATGCTCCTGCCTAATAAAATGCAGACTAATGAGGGCACCTGGGTCAGTCCCTCTCTGAGAGAGATTTGTTCAGAATTAAACTACCACCACCCAGCCTCTTGTGTGTGTGCGAGAGCGTGTATCTGCTCAGTCCTTCTGAGCAGTCAGCGACATGCATGACAAACAATAACTGAATGCAGAGTGAATATGTGATCCCACCTAACCCTTGCCCAAATCCCAACATCCACAATCCTCAGCGCTAAGTGTGACCATTGGGTCTGACAGCTATGCAGATCAACTAATTAGACAAGGGCCCTCATGCACATCAGTGTGGACATGAGGAGAATACCAGCATACAATCCATGTCCTGTTTGATTCTCTTAAGTGCAGCCAGGAGGAGGGTGTGTGAATGTCTGTCTGTGTGTGTGTGTGTGTGTGTGTGTGTGTGGCCTCTGAGAGTATGTGGGAGTATGTAGGAGCTAGTAAGGTGTGTGTGCTGATCAGCAATCACGCTCCCGTCACCTGTGTGTTGATGTGGGCAAGGTGCCCAGTGGGCGGTCTGAATATGTAGGATGGCTGATTTGAACTACAACAAATTGAAGGCGTCACACTGTTGTGTCCTCAAAAAAACATGCCCTGATGCATTACACTGTTTTGACTTTGTGTTTTGTGGTATTTAACAGGTTCAGAATATTACTCAATCCATGGAGGTGCTAGATCTGAGGACGTACAGAGACCTGCAGTATGTGAGAGACACAGAGAACCTCATGAAAACAGTGGACGGCAAACTGAAGACTGCCTCTGAAAATCCACGCAGCCTCAACCCCAAGAGTTTTCAGGTACTGAGGCATATTCAGCCTAAAAAAATGGCTTAATATGATGGCTTGATATGTACTGGGTATTTATGTATTTTTAACCTAAATCACAGCAGCGTTTATCTGTGAAGGATGTAGGGTGTCAAACATACACATATGTTAGACAATCATAGCAGTGGGTGTTTTACTTCCAAGTCTACAATCCACCAAGCCTATTCAAACAGAGCGTTCCAATAAGGAGGGTCAAAGCAGGACAGAAAATAGCCTATTACTTCTAAATTATGATGTTTTTTGATGTAAAAATGTTAAGTGGACCTCAGAAAACAGTACAAAATAATACAAAAAGGCAGTTCATCACCCATTTAACAATTTTAATTGTGTAGATGATTTTTGATTTTTTTTTAATTAAGCAAAAACCTTTGAGCATATGTAAAACTGGCTTGATGTTGGATTTCACAAGACGGTTGACCCTGAGTGGTCAGCTAAATATCTACAGTGGATCTAAAATATGAATAGTTAATTATAACTAGTTATGGTTAATTATTCATATTTCCCATGAGCTGATTCGCTACAAGACACTGACACTAACCTTCAATACATCTGATTTTTATGTTTAATTGAGACACACCAAAGGTCCTCTGAGAGAATTCAAATGCACCTCAATTATTTATACCTAGAACTTGGAGCTTGTTTCAGTAATGAGTGTGTTTGTGTGCATACATTTTTGTTCTTTTTAGCTAGCAGCTGCTCTCTCAAAGGCTTAGATTCAGACCCCTTTATTATTAAAGCTTTTTATCTCTACGAATACGAGAGTGTGATTATCCCTGCACAATCTCAGAATAGTAGAAGGACTCACTACCAATTTACAGCGGACTAAATGGAAGAGCACAATTTAAGATGAGTAACATGTAGCTGTCTGCTAAAGAGAGTGGAATGGAAGCCACAGACTCTCCTCCCTGGGGTATCACTATCATTCAGAACGCAGCACCACCATTTACCCATCCACCCCACTCTGCTGCGTTGTGAGTCACCAAACGCTGCATAGAAAATTATTCCAAAATGTTCCAGAAATCATTCCTCATCTATCGATACATGTTCAAAGCACCATAATCTTTTTTTCCCCCCTTTTTCTCTGCTGGAGCTGTGAAAAATATGTGAGATGTGCCAGTGTTAAAAGCACTATTTCAAAGACTGGGAGTCTGAAAGCCCAGCTTTATTTCGGCGAGGCTGCTGATGAATGTGGAGAGCTCAAAGTCGCCTATGGCAGGGCGGGAGATTAACGAGACAAAATTTTTGTGTCTCAGAACAGGAAAATGATATTTATGATGTGGTGCCGCAGGGCTGAGAGCAGCTCCATCACCAGATTTACGATAAACTTTAACAAGGAGGAAACAGCCCCTCCTGTGGTGAGCATGCTTATTGATGCACCTGTTGTTCAGACCCTCTTTATTGATATACCTCAGCCTATGCCAGGCCTGCCAGTCGGCATGGCTGCGGTAACTGATTGCCCACACTGAGCTGAGCTCAGCCCACAACTTTTAGCTCTTTCGTATATGCTTGGTCACGCCAAGGTGGAGAGCTGACAGTGCTCAGATGAGTGGGCCTGTGTCACCACGTCGGAGGAGCAGTAGATTGTGAGAGATTGCAAATGTATAAAATCAATATTAAGTTCTCATGTGAGGATGCATTCGGATCCGGGGTAGGAGACCGGTCATGCGAGATGAAATACTGGAGGTGAACATGGTGAATAGTTAATGAGAGCCCATGCAAATTCCCAAACCTCTGTGAGAGGGAGATTAACCATTTCTCATCTTTCCTAACCACCATTTCACACCTTTCTTCTTCCGTTTACCTCAGGAGTTAAAGGACAAGGTTACTCAGCTGCTTCCCCTGCTGCCAGTGCTGGAGCAGTACAAGGCAGATGCAAGAATGATCCTTCGGCTGAGGGAGGAGGTGAGGAATCTGTCCCTGGTACTAATGTCAATTCAAGAGGAGATGGGAGCCTATGACTACGAGGAGCTCAGGCAGCGAGTGCTACTGCTGGAGACTCGCCTGCACTCCTGCATGCAGAAACTCGGTAAGACATCTAGTAGAAGTGGGTTTGAGTTGATTTTAATAATCAGGAAAAGACAGCAACCAATCTATTGACAGTGGACAAACAGTATGTGACCTATTACAACAAGAAAATAGAAAGAATTTTGACTTATTAGATTCTCAGTGAAGGACTTGATTGGCGTGATTATTTGTTACGAGTTATTTTAGAGCAGCTGCAGTAATTTACTTTGAAATGGAAAAGCAAAAGTAAAGTAGACATGTCTGATGGTTAGGGAAACCACATTAGACCCAATTAATTCAAAATGTGCTTGCTGTCCAATTAGATAAGCAATTTAACATGCAATTTAACATTAGAATGTTAAAAGCAGCCAACTAGCAGGCCTCAAACTGAAATGTCCGAAGTTCATTTGGCTGAAAGATTGATTGGCTTTCAAATGCATGATGAGACAAGCTCATGTTCTGTTTAGGGTGAAACTGATGACTTCACAAGAAAATCCAAAATGATGATCTAAAGGATATTCGTGTTGCTCTATAAATGTCACTTTTGGCAATTTAATGCTGACTGATTCATCGGAGTTCCTCTGAAGCCGCCATTTATAGTGCCCTCTTTGTTCTATCACCAGGTTGCGGGAAGCTAACTGGCGTCAGTAACCCCATCACTGTCCGCGCCTCAGGGTCAAGGTTCGGCTCCTGGATGACTGACGCAATGATCCCCAGCTCCGATAATAGGGTAAGAATGACCGTGCCGCAACACCCTATCACTCCATCACTGCCACTGCTATGATAAGCCGCCTCTCCCCGGAGACTTACACACACAGTGACTGAGTCAGTGTTTTGGTACAGTGAAGCTGCTCCTCAGCAGTGAGAGCTGAGTCACTGATGGATGGTTCTTCCATCATTTTTCTTCCTCCCTCCCTCTCTTTTTCTTCTCTATCATGCTCATACTCTCACTCCATACTTCTCTCAATCGTTAAGTCTCCTGTCAAAGCCACAGTCCCCATATTAATTACTCCATCAGGGGATTGGATATTAACAACTTGTTTAGGCAAAAGCTTCACCAATCACTGCCAGGAATTACTAGCAGCCAGAGCCATCATCAGGGAGAGACAACTGGGAATGTCGTCCTGGGCCCAGTGATAAAAGGCAGTGAATTTTTGAATGTATCTTAATCAAGCAGACCTGATTCAACTGATCAGCTCATAGTAGAGACTCCAAGACCAGAAATGGATGGGTCAGATATGGAAAATATCCAAAGTGTGTACTGTGAGGAACAAGGTTGGGAAGCACTTCTCTAAGTTGTAATCTACTCATTGGTCCAGTGGTGAGAGGCTCTTTTTAACCCTTTCGCACGTGAGTTTAAAATATTCTAGCTGAGCCCCCAGCATGAGTTTTTTTAAGCGACCGTTATTTTAAAATGTATCACATTATTATTTCCATGGCGACGCGTCATGCTTGTCATGTGACACAACGCAGCCACAATATATCTGTATGACACATGGATCGCTTTTATTTCGTTTTTCCTGTTTTATTCAAAATATTCACAAACATGCTCACTATATTATGACATATCTGATATTCCGATTCTGAAATATGTATTAAATCTGTTTGGTAGTTTAAACACTTATATCGACCGTGTTAGTTGATTTATACCGGTGATGGGCGCCGCCATGTTAGTTTGCGCTGCATCCAAGCTGTGGGATTTACAACACGCAAATTCATCCTCTCCTCCCGAAACAAGTTAAAGTAGGTCTCCGGTAAACTGGGAGAAGAGCAGAGTAAACTTTATAGTTACCTACACAATCTGTATATGATATCAATAAAAACATGTCGTCAGATTATATTTGTAAGGATCATTGTTGCCTTTTCCATAGACATCGGCGTGTATTTTACAAACTGTAAATGTATGGTTTTGCTAGTACTTGTGTATTTAAATATTTGAAACCTAAAATAAATATTATATGGTTGAAAACACTGAATATTTGTTTGAAACTAAGAACGTTAATTTCCTGGTTAAAGGAAATAACTTTCTTACTGTACAATTCTATAAGTTTGTAACGTAAATCTGCATGATTATTGACTCCGGTTATGAGTAAACAATGAACACGTCAAGTGTGATACAAGTAAGGTTTTATTAACTACATAAACACTTAAACTAGTCTAACATACTACATAAACACATTAAGCCGGTCTAACATACACATACACACACACACACATACAGTTGGTATAGGAAAGGGTTCAAGTTTAGCACTAAAGAAAGAGACATAAGGAATGACATTTATGGAACTATTTTGCATATTCAGCAGATCTAAAACCTGAGGGAAAACGTCAGATTCTTAGTTCAAACAAACCTTGTAAAAAGGTGTAACTGATACTTAATGCATCAATTAAATCGACTAAGTTTGATACTTGCGTATGTCTGAAAAAGATTCCTGATGCAATCTTAAGGCCCCAAGATCTTGCTGAAGTTGGTTGATGAGAAAAAGCTAGTTTGAGTCAGAATCACTTGATGAATGAAAAGGACTAGGCCGGAGCCTGGCACGAGCTTTGGTATCCTGGAGCATTTCTCACATCTTCATCTTAGCATCTCACTGAACCACCGAACAGGGCGGGTCACATGGAGTGTGGCCTTTTAAAGCCTGCAGAGATTCACGCCTCTCAAGATGGGTTCGTCCAATGAGGAAGGCTGAAATCCCAAGCGGGAGGTTGGAAATACTGAGGATTTTTATGAGTCTTTGTCTGTAAGCATGGTATTTTGCATATGTAATTCGCTGGAGTGTTGAGGCACAAATTAGTACCGATTCTTAGAACATCAATATGTTGCAGAGGTATCAGCATGTAATATGCACTCTCAGTTAGATCATCCGAAGACGAATTCATAGATACTAGACATGGTAGAGTTACTTATATGAATGAGTGGTTTATCGTAAGCATGAATAAAAATAGTCTATAATACAACAGATTAAATACAACACAGCAATAATATACACAATGGCCTGAAGAAAATGGGTGTTCATTCAAAGAAGGTTTTCCTATGAATTAATTAGTAGAAAAGTCAGTTTCTCCTGTGCATTTGTGCCTTTCTTATGAGGAAAATGAGGGAGTTTATCCCCTGCATTCCTTTTAGGCCATAAAACCAGTGATATCAGCATTGGTTACCATGGAACCAGAGGCCTGTTCTGCCTTTCTGAGGTGTTAGGTGCATTTCGGGGGAAGGGTCCATAGACCCTCGTAATTGGCCATTTGGTTAGGTGATGGGGAGTTCGATATTATTTGTTAAATATAACAAAAAGTTGTGTGTCTGATTGGTCCAAATGCTACAGCGCG
>NW_015506047.1:30797-55183 GCF_001515645.1 Sinocyclocheilus grahami | reverse complement strand
AGCTGTGGGATTTACAACACGCAAATTCATCCTCTCCTCCCGAAACACATTAAAGTAGGTCTCCGGTAAACTGGGAGAAGAGCAGAGTAAACTTTATAGTTACCTACACAATCTGTATATGATATCAATAAAAACATGTCGTCAGATTATATTTGTAAGGATCATTGTTGCCTTTTCCATAGACATCGGCGTGTATTTTACAAACTGTAAATGTATGGTTTTGCTAGTACTTGTGTATTTAAATATCTGAAACCTAAAATAAATATTATATGGTTGAAAACACTGAATATTTGTGATTAATATGACAAGCGCTCAGCGCGTCCGATCTGCCTCTCCTCGTAATTGGCCATTTGGTTAGGTGATGGGGAGTTCGATATTATTTGTTAAATATAACAAAAAGTTGTGTGTCTGATTGGTCCAAATGCTACAGCGCGTCCGATCTGCCTCTGCGCCAGCCAAAGCGCGAAAGCGGATTTAAATTCAGCAGTTGATGACGTGACGCACTGAAAGTTCTAATCACACCGGTGTGATCATACGCTTCAGGGACCAGCCAAGACTGATCACACTGGTGTGATCGTACGTGTTAAAGGGTTAAATTCCTGAGTGTGAAGATGAAATTGAATTGGAATGCAGGTAGAGGAATTTAATTTAAAGACATTCAACACAGGTAATCTATCTACTGTTCTCTCTGTCCAATCTTTTATCATTTTGACTATAAAAGGACTTACATGGAGAGCACAACAGGCAATGACCATCATTTATTCTGTATTTCATGGGGGCAATGATACAGTCCTTTATCTTTGACTTTAATGATCACTAGCCAATATCAATCATTGATCACGTAAAGTGACAAATCACCGCAATCAAGATAATGGTCATATCAATCCGGCAGGCATCTGAGTATTGTCACACACACAGCATTGCTGGTTAAGCTAGCACCAGCATCCAAAGCATAACATATGCCATTCTTCTCAGAAGGGAACACAGAGGCAGAGATAGGCAGACCGCAGTGTGACCACAGCTCCACTCGCCGATCCACAGGGACTCGTTTAGCCCACAAAGGAAATGCTATACTTAATGTTCCAATTATCCTGCCTGTCCATAAGTCACCTGCTCTCCTCCTCTACAGTCACCACGCAGCCCCACAGTAGCCTAAAAATAAAAACGCACCGCATCTCTCTGTGGAATGAGAAATGGGGGAAGAGGCAGGGAGGGAGACTGCAGGAGGGAGGGAGGAAGGAGGAGAGGAGGCAAAAGATAGCAGGGGAGTGTTAAATCCTCAGAGGGGCTTCATTATTCAGGAGAAAGAACATAATAACCATCCTAAATAAGCTGACTGTCTGAGGTTTCATTAAGATGTGTTAATAAAGAGTGTGCAGCGCATGGCTTGGTAAAGATGGGGGCACAGTATGACTGTTGTGTGCCTGATAGATACTTCAGCCTCATACAGTGATGGCGAGTAAGAAGAAGAGAGAAAGAGAGAGATGGAGAACTGCTAACAGGATTGATTTCCTGTGAATGTGGAGTGGAAAAGGGCAGGGAACAACTGCTGCAGCTGAGTGCAGAGCACATACAGCATCTCCACTCCCACACAGGGAGCAGATCAATAGATTTGACAACACACACACACACGCACAGACTGTGCACAGTGGGAGTCACCGCTGGTTACACAGGAAGAAAGGCTCTCTCTCTCAAAAGTAAGTCAGGAGATGGCGTCTCTTTTGATGTACTATACTTTTATCCAGGTATATGCTCTTTCTACACCATTCTTGGCACAGAAATCTCAGCTTTCATTTCTGACCTGGTTCCTTCTTCTACATACAGAGGGTTCAAAAAGTCCACTAGTGAAAATGCTTCTATTTTGCATTATTGTCCAATTTGACATGTATTTGTAATTTAAATGTCTTAATATCTAGTATGTACCCATTTAGCTTTAATGTCACCAGCACTCAACCTGCATGAACGCCACAAGTTTGTGTAAAACTAGATGATCCTCCAGCATCAGAATCAGAATCAGAATCAAAAAGAGCTTTATTGCCAAGTATGTTTGCACATACAAGGAATTTGTTCTGGTGACAGAAGCTTCCAGTACACAGAGACAACAACAACAACACCACACAGATAATAAGAAATAAAGATATGTGAATAAAATACACACACACATATATATGAATGGAATAAGATGTAGGGTAGTACCAGTCAGATGGTAAGAGTTCAAAAAGGAGATGGCTTGGATGCGAGGGATCCAGAGTGATTTTCTGAGCCCTTTTCCTCAGTCTGGATATATATAGTTCTTGAAGGGTGGGCAGGGGAGCACCAATAATCCTTTCAGCAGTCTGAACCGTCTTCTGTAGTCTTCTGATATCTGATTTTGTAGCTGAGCCAAACAGACAGTTATTGAAGTGCACATGACAGACTCAGTGACGGTTGAGTAGAACTTTGTGACCAGCTCCTGTGGCAGGTTGAACTTCCTCAGCTGGCGAAGGAAGTACAATCTCTGTTGGGCCTTTTTTTTTTTTTTCATTTTGAGTCAATGTGATTGTCCCACTTCAGGTTCTGAGAGATGGTGGTGCCCAGGAATCTGAATGACTACTGCAGCCACAGTGCTGTTGTTCATGATGGTGAGTGAGGGGAGTGTTCAGCTCCAGGTTGTTAAGACTGCACCAGACAGCCAGCTGCTCAAGCTTGCTTCTATATGCAGACTCATCATCGTCCAGGATGAGACCGATGACTGTAGTGTCGCCTGCAAACTTCAGGAGCTTGACAGAGGGGTCAGTAGAGGTGCAGTCATTGCTGTAGAGGGAGAAGAGCAGTGGGAAGAGAATGCATTCCTGAGGGGCACCAGTGCTGATGGTGCAACTGTTTGACATGAATTTCCCCAGTCTCACTAGCTGTTGCCTACCTGTCAGAAAGCTGGTGATCCATTGACGGATAGATCTAGGAACAGAGAGGTGGGTTAGTTTGTTCTGGAGGAGTGCTGGAATGATTGTATTGAAAGCCGAACTGAAGTCCACAAACAGGATCCTCACGTTAAGTGGTTTGTCTAAATGTTGTGTGATATAATTCAGTCCCATGTTGACTGAATCATCCACAGACCTGTTTGCTCGATAAGCAAACTGCAGGGGGTCCAGTATAGGTCCAGTGATGTCCTTCAGATAAGCCAACACTAGTCTCTCAAACGACTTCATGACCACAGATGTTAGGGCAACAGTTCTATAATCATTAAGTCCTGTGATTTTGGGGGTCTTCGGAATGGGGATTATGGTGGAGCGTTTGAAGCAGGCAGGGACTTCACACAGCTCCAGTAAACTGTTAAAGATCTGTGAAAAAATGGAGGCCAGCTGGTCAGCACAGGTTTTCAGAGAGGCTGGTGAAACACCATCTGGGCCTGGTGCTTTTCTTCTCTGACATTCACTGATCTGATGTGTAGGAGGCGGGGGGAGGGGGGTTGCTGGAGATGTTAATGGTTGTGTAGAGAGATGGTCATATTGGGTGTGGGGTGTGAGGCCGGGAGTTTCAAATCTGCAGTAAAACTCATTCAGGTCTTCAGCAAGTTGTTGATTCACCTCAGTGCTGGGGGATGGCATTTTGTAGTTTGTGATGTCTTTCAGGCCTTTCCACACTGAAGCAGGGTTGTTTGCTGAAAACTGGTTTTCCAGCATTTTAGAGTAGCTCTTCTTAGCCACTCTGATCTCCTTTGTCAGTGTGTTTCCTGGCCTGATTGTACAAGATTCTGTCCCCACTCCTATAGGCATCCTCTCTGGCCTGACGAAGCTGAGTTTTCCTGTGAACATGGTTTGTCATTGTAAGTCCTGGTAGGATTGCACATATCCTCACATAAACTGATGTATGATGTTACAGTCTCTGTGAGCTCGTCCAGATTGGTGGCAGCAGCTTCAAAAATACTCCAATCAGTGCCGTCAAAGCAGGCTTGTAAATCCCGCTCTGCTTCATTAGTCCACCTTTTTACAGTCCTTATTAGAGGTTTAGCTGATTTCAGTTTCTACCTGTAGGTCTGTATAAGATGAACCAGACAGTGATCGGAGAGCCCCAAAGCTGCCCGTGAAACAGAGTGTTATGCATCCTTTATTGTGGTGTAACAGTGGTCCAGTATATTACCGAAACTGGACATGTAATGTGCTTACTATATTTTGACAGTTCACAGGATAGATTTGCTTTATTAACGTCTCCAAGAATGATTATGACCGGGTATAGTTGCTCTGTGATTTGATCAGCCAGCTGTTGTAACGCTACGATCACGCATGTTTGTGGAGGAATGTAATAACACTTACGCGAATACAGAGAATGAATCGCCAGATAGATTTCAGTTTTTCTTAGTTTAGTTTTTATTATTAATTCTGTTAACAAAATATCTTATTTTTTAAAATGATAATAGCACTGCATATAATAACACTGTAGTATATACATGTACATTTAAAATGTTATACGCATTCCCTGGGATTCTAACCTATGACCAGTACCATGCTCTACACTTTGGACTGTGCTGTATGTTTGTTTTTTTCTTAATTTGTATCTATCATGCATTTTACATTTGCATATCTTCTTCTGTCTCAGGTATGGTCAATGGACGGTTACTTTAAGGGACGCCGTGTGCTGGAGTATCGCACAATGAATGACTTCATGAAGGGCCAGAACTTTGTGCAGCATCTCCTGCCCCACCCTTGGGCTGGTACGGGTCACGTGGTGTACAATGGTTCCCTCTACTACAACAAATACCAGAGTAACATAATCATCAAGTATCACTTCCGATCCCGAAGCATCCTGGTGCAGCGCAGCCTTAGCGGCGCGGGCTACAACAATACCTTTCCCTACTCCTGGGGTGGATCATCTGACATCGACCTCATGGCCGATGAGAACGGGCTATGGGCCGTCTACACCACCATTCCCAATGCTGGAAACATCGTCATTAGCCGTCTGGAGCCACAAAGCCTAGAAGTGCTTCAGACGTGGGACACAGGCTTCCCTAAACGGAGCGCTGGCGAGTCGTTCATGATCTGCGGCACACTCTACGTCACTAACTCCCACCTGGCCGGTGCTAAGATCTTCTTTGCATACTACACCAACACCTCAACCTATGAGTACACAGACATCCCCTTCCATAACCAATACTCCCACATTTCCATGATGGACTATAACCCCCGAGAAAGAGTGCTCTACACTTGGAACAACGGACATCAAGTCCTCTACAATGTCACATTGTTCCAGGTCATCAAAACCTCTGAGGACTAGGTCACGCAGACCTTACAAACACATCTGCTTATACACAAATGTACACACACTGATACACCCACACAAATCACACACATTTATGTGGAGGAGGAGATGACTAAAGCTTGGACTTTTTTACTGCATTCCAAACTTCATAGAGTGCTATTATTCATCTAATGTTCTGAGGAGAGCAAGATTGGTACTGGTATACGGACTTAGCCTTTATTTTCTTTCCTGTGATGATTCAGCATGAGTACTTTCTTTTTATTTGTGGAAAAAGAATAAATAAACATCAAACTTTACCATTTTCAAGTTTCACCTTTTTCTTTTACCCCACAGATGCCAATGGTTAATAATGGCTGCATACTGTAATGAAAAGTTTGAGTAAATGCTTATTCGCAGAGTATTCTTTGTGAAATCTTTCACAAAGCCTTTATCTAAACTCCAGTTGTAATATAACTAGAGATGTGCCGCAGCAGGGTTGAGCCAAGTTCCTCTTGACTGCCTCAGGAAGTGAATCCAGCTCCTGTTTGGTGTCAGCCATCCTGAGGAGAGACGTCAGTCAGGCGGAGCTCCGTGACATGAAGGGCTGAAAGGTGAGGTGGCAGCGGAGAAGAAATGGGAGACAGTGGAAGAAGGAAAAAAAACAAAACAACAGTATTCAGTCGGACAGATGAGGCCCCGGGCTACAGTGATGCCTGCTGCTGCTGTTGTTGTTTGCACTTGCCAAGTTACAATCTGTTTCCATGTCTCTTTCGAGGCATGCCTCCTCAGCAGGCTGTGTAAAAATATTAAACCGTGGGGTTGTCCAACTACTTGTTAAATGTGTTCTTTATTTAATTTGAGTTAAGACCAAAGTATACTTCCCTTGTCCGCATTCTTCTTCGGCTCGAAAATAGTCCGTGTGACGTAATTTTGTGATGCAGACAGCCTGCCAAGCCACAATGAGACGAGTATGAAGTAGGACAGACACTATTATTCCTAAACACCAGAAAAACAATTAACAAGTGTAAAATGTGGGAAAGTCCACAAAACTCTATTCCTGGCTATGTGTAGCACTTACTGCTCTGCATGTTCGCCCAAAAGATCAAAATGTTGGAAACGAGCAGCTGAAGTTTATTTTTAACATTTAAGTGTGATCTTAACTGGTTATATGGGACATTTCAATACAGATTGTTTTGTGAATCTGTCACAGTTATGCTGTTTACAGAGAAGTCTTAAAGGCACAGCAGCAAAAAAGCAATTACTTCAAAGGGGCAGAACACAAACAATGGTCAAACTAAATGGCTAAATGATAAACCTTGACTAATCGTATGATAACACCTTTAGCAGCAATAAAGGTAAAGGTAATACGTGTATAAGAGAAGAAGTCAGAGGTGAAGGAGAAAATCATGCAAATTCAGCAAACTGGGTGAATATTCAGATGCCACTGTCTCCTCTTCAGTTTTCCTTTGTGGGTTCATCACATTGTTGTTGCAAAGAGCAGCTGTGCATGAATCTCAGGTCCGCTTCACACTGCATGCAAAAGCAGCACGTAAATGATGCAGTAGCCCAATTACAACAGCAGACACGCATGATCCTTTCACAAGAGTGTTTCCACTGCGTAACAGAACTGTGGAACTACACAGAAAATAAAATGATTTTGAGTTACCGTATTGATTTTTTTTCCTTTAGTAAATTATGAAATGACTATCAGGAGTTGGCCTTTAAGAATTACAAACTTGATTGTTGTCAAAGTAAATTTGCATCCAAATGGTTATTAAATGACATAAAATAAAACTGAATCTGGTACAGTATATGGTCTATTGTGTTTCCTTTTTTTACGAATATTCCCACAGTAAAAGTTAATAGGAAGTAAAAGTGATGAAAAGTAAGGAAATTTATTAATTTCCACAAAAATACACACAGAAAAATTTGAGTGAGAGAAACAAATACGGAAAAAGTATAGTCCAGTGCAATAATTCATGGGGTATTGATCACTAAATCAGGTGGGCAGATCACAAGAGAACTGGGTCTGTTATCTTTTTTAGACTGGAATAAAAAGAAAATGCCACAGACCCATAAAAAAAACACTAACATTTCAGTACGTGATTGGCATAAGTGTACAAAGTGGCATATCTGTGATGCTTTATTTGCAGCGTAACCTCTTGCATAGCTGAATGTGCACCAAAAACAAATTCATTAAATGTGGTTACAATCTGTCCCAGACCCCCTCCAAATGTAATTTCTAATGCATCTTGGGTGCATTTACTGTATACTGGGCTTTTAATGTTAAGTGCCATTCAATCATGATCTGATCGCCAAAAATGCATGTTAAGCGGGCCTGTTCATCAAGCCTAAAAGCTATTTTTTCAAACAATGTGTGAGTAGTTCACTGTTATTTTATATTACTTTATAAAAAATCCCTTTATTGCTTACAATTGTGCTGATAAGTAGGTTTATAGTGCATTTTCAACATTTTCTTCTGAGATCACCATGCTACACAGGGCACAAAACAACTCCCTGTTGAAGCTCCACTAGAAGTGCTGCTTGAGCGTGCAGTGTGAATGCTGCAACCTGTTAATAAGGCCACTTTACGTGTTGTGTAAAATAGGCTCTATGCAGTTTACAAGGTAAATAATTAGAAAATTATCTGATGTGTGTCACGCTGCGGCATATAAGACTGTGAAGTGTTCTAAATAATAGTTTCATTTGTATACATACAGGGAATTAAAGCTTTGATGCAGTGAGGCCGCTAAAAATAGAAATCGTGCTGAGAATGCAGCAATGCTTTGAAGCCGAGCAAAAGAAATCTAAAGAAAGCTGTACCATCTCCCTTTCTTCTCCTTTCTCTTTCAGGCACAAACATGTACCTAGTCCTCATGAATCTTGATTGTGGGGAGAACAACATTAGCACAGTCACATCTCTTATTTGAGTGCCTCAAATCAGTAGGCATCCATGCTGAATAAAAGATGAGCCTTTAACAGCCTCTGTTGCATCTACACTGCGTCCTTCTCTTAACACTGCTCAAGCAGACTAGTGCATTGGGACTACAGTAAACTTTCAATGACATAAGCAAAGCTGTCTGTTAGCATCCTGCTGCATGTCTGTTTAAGTGAAAGAGGTGATGTGATGGAGAGAGACGGACTCACGGATACACCACCCTTGTGATCATATGTGTCTACATGTGTGTTTGTGCGAGTGAGACATCAGTGTGATTCACACAACATCTTCCGCTTCTCGGTGAGGCTGCAGCCGGCCCAGCATGCACTTCTGTTTAATTAAGACTTACAGCCCAAACGGCAGGCATGACAGCTGTTTCATACACAGACAATTAAAAGAGCCACAGGCCCTCCCTTCCACTGCAGTGTAAAAACACTCTGTTACTGTAAAATGGCACTCTCCCCCATACACCCTTTCTTCTTCACATGAAGCACATCCTAGTTCAAATGAACACACAGGGTCCACTCACTTTGTGGAGTAAAAATCCCAGTTGTGTAGTAACGGTCACTAGAGTTTGACATTAGCATGTTGCTAAGCTAACACAAAAATACAGAACAAACAAATATTGAGCAAGACAGATTTTAATTCAACTGAATTTCATTTAGTTGTGTTTAGAACCATTTATTACTTTTTTGGTACTGAATTAAGTATCTTTTTACTGAGCTTGTTGCAATGCATTCTGAGATTAGCTAAGCAGTTAAATTCTGTGAATGGTTAAATATTTACAGTATGTTTGTTATTTGGCAGAGGCTTCTATGGGAACTGAAGGTCCCATTGGATTGAAGCTATACATTTTATATGTTACCTCAGAATCAAACCCAAACTTAAGTTAGCACACAGGAACAAAGTGAGCAAAAATCCAGTTTTATGGCAGCTAAGAAAGTGTTTATGGTGAGTAAAGTTATGAATATATGGGGCCACTCACACAGAACATATTTTTGCTTTGAAAAACACAAGTCGCGGGCAGTGGAATGGGGAAAAATTCAAGGCCATGAAACATTGCCTCCTTTGCCCCTTCAAGGAAATGCCCCTGCTCCATATTTTCTATTAGCGTTACAACCCATCATCTACCGTTACTACAGTTACCTGGTATTGGTTTATGTTGTAGTGACAGCACTTTATCATACAGCATCACTACACCACTGCTACGCAGGGTTCTGGACAGAAATACTAAAAATAAAGTGGCACAACTGTTTATAGTGAATTTGCCCTTCAATCTTTCTGCCTCCTATCAACAACACGAGGCACCTCAGATTGAAATTAATTCTGGCGCTCTCAAAAGTTTGTACAGCTGTTTCCCCCCTTGAGAAAGAGGTGTAAAGAGGACAGACAAGAGGAAAGCAGGTTATAATACGTTTTCATTCTCTTCCTTATCTCCCATGCTACGCAGGGTTCTGGACAGAAATACTAAAAATAAAGTGGCACAACTGTTTATAGTGAATTTGCCCTTCAATCTTTCTGCCTCCTATCAACAACACAAGAGGCACCTCAGATTGAAATTAATTCTGGCGCTCTCAAAAGTTTGCACAGCTGTTTCCCCCCTTGAGAAAGAGGTGTAAAGAGGACAGACAAGAGGAAAGCAGGTTATAATACGTTTTCATTCTCTTCCTTATCTCCCATAAGACACCACTTCATAATTGCCCTCGTAATTGCATTTTTTTTTACTCACATTAATTGGTACACTCAGCTCTAATTTCATTACATGCTGATTTGTGAAAGACAATAAAGCAGAAATCAATTTTGCAGCGAAACCACAGGTCATTTGTCTTTATAACCCTTCTGCACGGACACGCCACACTCCAGCGAGGCAATAAAACCATTACGGCTGGTTTAATAATATAAGGTTGCAGTGAAATCCGGTTTGACGTCATAGAAAGGATGCTGCAGGTGTGTGGGTCAGAGAGATTGTGGTTGTGGTGTCAGCTCAGAATGGTTTCAATAAGAAGAGAACAAGATGAAGACAAATTCATAGTGAGATCAGGTGGAATGCCCTGAGCCCCATAGTGGGGAAGAAAAAAACAACCTTGCTGGTATGGCTGCTGATAGTTATTGGGTAAGAATAGGGTAAGTTAGCCAAGCAGCCGTAATATGAATCCAGCTGCTCAGCCAAGTCGTGCAGTCGGTGTGATTAAACCAGTAGCAGGACCGGAGCTTCACAAATAGAACATTCATAATCCACCCGTGTTCGTCTCAGACAGTATTACCTCTATTTCGCTCACTCACAAACTCAAATTCTGCTCAGACCAACAGCTGCATTAAATTTGTGAGCAGACTCCATACCGTCAACTATTGAATTTCCCATACCCTCCTCTCTAATACACCTCTCTCTCTGTGGGAAATCTGTTTTCTGATGGACTGCCTGTTTCTTCCAGAACCCCTTGTGTGTGCCATCTGTGCTCGCGTTGTTGTGTGAGTCTGCGTAGGTGTGTGGGGGCTGTATAGACGGGCACAAACTAACCTACACCAACAACAGGGCAAAGCACTATGTTTTCACCAGATTAACCATCACTTTCGCAAGAGAAAACCGTCTCTGTTAGCCAGGACATTATCTCAAGACTTGTTTTCAGTTTTTGAGCAGATTTTGTCAACTCAAAATCAATTAAATTTACTATCTTTATACATTTTCTTGGCCTTATTGTGAATTATTTATCCACACAAGTAATTCTGGTTACACTTAATTCTGATAGTCCACCTTACACATTCTATTAACTCTCATTAATTTTCAACTGCATGTCAACTAACTCTCATTAATTTTCAACTACATGTCGACATTATCTCAAGACTTGTTTTCAGTTTTTGAGCAGATTTTGTCAACTCAAAATCAATCAAATTTACTATCTTTATACATTTTCTTGGCCTTATTGTGAATTATTTATCCACACAAGTAATTCTGGTTACACTTAATTCTGATAGTCCACCTTACACATTCTATTAACTCTCATTAATTTTCAACTGCATGTCAACTAACTCTCATTAATTTTCAACTACATGTTAAATAACTTTCATTAAACTATTAGTAGACTGTTAGGGTTAGTGACTGGTAGCTGACATGTAGCTGCAAAGTTACTTACAGTCAGCAGAATGTCTAAAGTGGACTATCGATATAAAGTGTTACTATTATTGCAAAGACAATTATATTTTACATCATATTTCATCATAAAATGTTATAACTTTTTCTGCCTGGGAAACAACTTTTCAGCTGATCCAATCAATTTCTAATGGATGAAGTTCCCTCCAATTTTTCTTTTCTCTGTGAATTTCTAGTTTCACTATAGTTTCAATAAAGCAGTAAAATACAAATGTTGTGTTGCAAATCCCATTTCATGTTGACTTTATACATGGTAAAATGTGTTTAAGGGAGTTGAGGGTACTCCATTCTCATTGGTAGCTGTAAGCAGGATCAATTTATTCAAAAATATGTAACGGACTCACAGGGGGAATGGAATTTTTTGATTGACAGGTTTTCAAACTCTCTAAAAATGTAGGTAGATTTATGTTCCTGCAGGTTCCATGTTGGCCTGCATATTGCTGCTACTTTCTACGAATACAAAAGCCATTTAAAAGCCTTAGAGGCAAAATTCATTCATTTTTTCTGTGCAACTATTACATACACTAGACAAAACTAATATGTAACCACAAAAAAACCTAGCATAATGTAGGACATTTTAAAAACATGAAATATCAGTGTGTACCTGCTAGACTATTAAACAAGGCAAGTAAATAATCTTATTACATTTTCATTACAATGCTATTCTAAAACTATTCAACCCTATTCCTCAAGTTATTGTAAGTAAAATTATTAGAAAATGCTTATAAATGTAAATGTTTATTTAATGTTTACTGCTAGAAATGGTTTGACACTGTATTTAGACATATCCAAAATTAAGAGCGATGGGAAAAATCCAAACCTTTTGTGGTGGAGCTAGAAAGTTAAACCAAAACAAACAAGCCTTTGTTGATGCCATCACCGAATAGGAATAGGAACGTAATTTGAAAGGAATTGAGGTCACTTTCTAGATCCACCAAACTTTACAATTGAAATTGACAATCATTTTCTGAAGGTTGAACACCTCCTTTCACTATTTATTGGAAAATAAAAGATTACTTTTTAAGAGTTCCCGTTTCAGTACACTTCAGTACACACTTGATGTGTTGAAAATTAGGAAGCGTGAAGCTTGCCATACTTTGGCACCTGTAACATTACTTAAAATGAAGTTGTATCCCATCAGTTTTAGTGTCTGCAGGAAAAGTCTGGAGCTTTGAAACAAATGACCGGCCTTTGTGAGAGCTTTCAGTGTTTCAGTGTGATTGAGTTGTTCTCTCTGCCTGAGGATTTGGAGCAGTCACAGTTCAGCAGAAAGAGAGTATTTCCTCTCACTCCAGCCCTGAGATAAATGAGAGACCTGTTGGAGAGCAAATTAGAAAAAAAGACAGCCTGGACTAGTGCAGCCACAGGCAGAGATAAGCAGAGTAGAATTCGAAGAGACAGAGAATAAGATAATGTCTAAAAACAACACAACAACTAATTTGCCTTTGCAGAGAAATACGCATTCATAGAGGCCAATGGGGGCATCTCTTCAGATGCACATGCACAAACACTGAATTCATACCATATTCCTTTTGCATTTCTGCTGTATAATGCAGGTGTAGCGAATACAGCTGTCACGGGAAGCGGTCACATAAATCTTTATTATGTCTATGGATTCAAAGTGTCAATTCACCAGACACCCCATACATAATAAATCAAAATATACATTAAAAGACAAGTGTCTGCAAGTTTATAAGCTCTGGAAATTTAAACCGCATAACATCTATATTACCAATAAGCTACAAGATTATGCTTACAAAGCAGATATCTGACACTTGATTCCCAGAGTGAAGAGTGTGTTTCCCACCTTTATTCCTCCCATGTTTCATGGGAAAGACTGTCTCCGAGCTGAACAAACAACACACAGCTCAAGGGGCAGGAAAGGTAATAGGTGATGACTGCTCACCCAGAAATGCCTCACGCACACAAATTCATTAATATGGAAATTGGGGCGAGGCCACAATCACGACGCCTTACTGATCTTGTTATTAAATTAATTTCCTCCAAACAAGCTGCTGGCGCTGCTGAACTAGTCAATAGAGATTCCTCTTGTCTGTGAATTTCAATGAGCCTTATCAATTTTGCATTCATCACAGCTAGCAGTGTCACCAGCAGAACGGCACTGCGGTCTCCAGCCTGTCACCACATCCCAACATGCACACTGCATTCATCAGTCCAGTGCTCACACGTCATTCGTCACCGCTGCGTGCTGACGCCGGGCCACGCAAGACCCCCCGGAGGCCCTATTCCCCATCTTTCAGAGTCAGCTAAAGATTCCACTCACGTCTCAGTCTCACCCACTCTCAGACAGTTGGCTATTTTCCTGACTTCACTGAGGGATGCCGCAGTTCTGTCTCTGAGAGCCCATTTCCCAGGCTCTTTAACGCCAGTAGTGATAAAAGGGTGTCAGAACGGATTCTATGCCATGTTGAGGAAGATCAAATACCATTTATAGCAACAGGTCTGCTGATAGATTTGGACACAGACATACTTTATAATTAGTCTCCCTGCTGAAAATTCATACATGGCTGGTTAGCCGCATATGTTGGGTTATGGATGCTGGAAATCTCTGATGGCACACCCACAGACCACCCACTGGTACAGTCTGTTCACTGACCACCTGATGCATACTACAGATAGAAATTGCCAGCATTTTCTTGATCTGGCAAGCTGTTTGCGCTGCCTTAAAATTTAGTCAACTCAAATATCCAAGTTGTCACTTAGTACAACTTAACATTTCAAGTTGACTAAACTTAACATTTTAATGCAGCACGAACACTTACTTTTTTCAAACCCAATTTTTTTTGAGGAAGGCTTTTGAGAAAGAATTAATCATGCCAAAATTTGCCAGGTTATTGGCTATTTTGTAGCAAATAAACCAGATAGAACTGTATGTTCCACTTGTTTCTAAAGATACTATTCTAAAGCTATGATTTCTTATTTAGATATAAAAGTAGAACATATTTTAGTGGATATTAAAATTGCACTAAATAAAATAACTTATTCCTGAAAGAAAATAAATAAATATTCTTGAAAGAAGCAAAATGTTCCAACAAATATTTTTCAAAGTAATGATTGTCTAGGGAGCAGGTTGTAAAGGTGGCCTGTAGACGATCAGAGTGTAGTGTTTATTATGTATTAAGCCTCTTCTCTGTTTAAACCAAGTATTCAACCAGATATCAAAGTCTTGTCATCAGCATTACAGCAACATCAACTCATTAGGCCAATTGCTTGGAAACAAATCATGCTTATTATGTTGGGCCATTTTTTGTGTTTTATGTTTCTGAACATTGTTAACATAGCATGAGTGGATTGTTTATTGGGGGGGGGGGGGATTTGTACTCCCAAGTAGCAGTGTTCATTAAAAACAGAGTGAAATTGAGCATTCTTGCATCTACAAACTTGCATTAAAGCTTTGTTGACTATAATAGAAGAGACTGAGTTTTGTCATATTGTAGAACTGCCATCCAAATGTTAAAGGTATAGATTACCAAAACATTTTATATATGTGATCATTAACCTCATGTTGTTTCAAACTTGTATGACTTTCTTTCTTCTGTGAAACACACACACAGACAAAGATATTTTGATATCTTTTGTCCATACAATAAAAGTCAATGGGGTCTAAGTCACACTGGACCCTACTGACTTTCATTGTTAAAACACTGATACCTTTTTCAAAATATTTTCCATTGTCTTCTTTAGAAAACAGAAAGGCTTACATGTTTGGAATGACATGAGGTTGAGAAAATGATGACAGATGTTTAATTTCTGAAGCAGTAATTTTTCTTTCTTTTTCCCAATGTACAGTACACACACATATGGATTGTTTATTTCTTTGCAGAGCCCATATTGTGAGTGGATGGAAACTGCTTTCTTTGATTATTTCACCTTTTTGCAGTCCACTATATATGGCCACTTAAGCAGCAGCCCAGCAGAAGTGTCTATGGGTTAATGGTATGCCACTTAATTCATATTATATTCTATTATATCAATATTCTGTAATATGAATGAATAAATTATGATTATATTAATATATTATTTAATCAAAGCTAATAAGGTTTATAAAGTGTCCAGCCCTGACTTTTTCACCCCTGGCTACAGTCCACATTACTGTCATCAATTACTGTATGTTCAGGTGCTATGGACATTGCAAGTGACTGCAGAATTGTGACATTGCAATGACAGTGGCATTAGGAGATTTTGGGGTCATGAATGTGTGACACGACTGTTACTCTGCTTTCTGTGTTTGCCTTCAGGTGACCATGGACAGTAGCTGCTGGTCTGGGACAGCTGAAGCACAGTTTGGAATCGTTAGAGCAATTACTACAAAAACAGAAGGCCACAGGGAGCAATTACACACTCACTGTTTACTCTCCTATGCTAGAGGCCAACAGGATCGAGGGACTGCTGATAGAAAGCAGATGAAATCTAGTGAAAGGGCAATGAAAGAACAGGCGATAGCGCACAGGAAGAGAATAGAGGAGGCGGGTGAGATTAGTAAAGGAAATCATTTTGCTGGGGGGCAAATAATTTAGGAAAAATCCACTGGAGCAAATCTGATGTTAGAGGGTCCAACACTCAATATTCTGTCACACTGAGCAGCCGGATTAAAAGCAGGTTTACACAGTACGTGGTAACCCACTGTTCCCAGTTTATTTAAATGGGAGAGAGACAGCAGATGGAACTGAAAGTGACACTGCTTGCTAAGCTCATGCATACACTCTTAAAAATAAAGGTGCTTCACAATGCCATAGAAGAACCTTTTTGTCTAAATGGTTCCATAAAGAACCCTTAACATCTGAAGAACCTTTCTGTTTCACAAAAGGTTCTTTGTGGCAAAAGAAGGTTCTTCAGAATATAAAAAAGGTAAGAAAGAGATGGTTCTTTAAAGATCCTTTGACTGAATGGTTCTTTGTGGAACCAAAAATGGTTCTTCTATGGCATCACTGTGAAGAACCTTTTGAAGCACCTTTATTTTTAAGAGTGTACAGTGTCGTTCAAAAGTTTGGGGTCAGTAAGATCCTTTTCTTTTCTTTTTTTGAAAGAAAGAAAGAAAGAAATTAAGAAAGTTATTGAGCATTGATTAATTAAATTGACCTAAAGTGAAGGTAAAGACTTGGTTACAAAAGATTTCTATTTCAAATAAATGCAGTTCTTTTGAAGAACTTTTCTAGAATTCTAGAAAAATGTATCAAATGTATTTGGTTTCCATAAAACTATTAAGCAGTACAATTGTTTTCAACATTGATAACACTAAATGTTTCTTGAGCAGCAAATCAGCATATCAGAATGATTTCTGAAAGATCATGTAACACAAAAGACTGGAGTAATGATGCTGAAAATTCTGCTTTGCCAGAATAAATTACATTAAAATAATTACAACAGAAGAGTTGTTTTAAACAGTAGGTGTGATTGTACCACTAACAGGTTGGATTTTGTACATGCATTTATTTTGTTATCAAATACTTTTTCAAAACCATTTTCATACAAACCCCTATCAGTCTCTTCCCTAACTCTCCATTTGATGCACTTTAAGCAGGTAAAGATAAATCAGGGAAAAACACTAACATTCAACAGGCTACCACTTTTTTCCCCCACATTGGTTTTATTGATGCCAAGCTACAAAATCACACAATGAATGCTGACAGCAGTAAACAACATAATACAAGTAGGTACAGTACAGCAGTAATCAACATGGTCGCTACTACACTTTTTGGACTACACGGCTCATCAATGATAAAATAAAGTAATATTACATATGTAATATTACAGTGAAATACAAACCTACAGCCAACTATAAATATATCCCTAAACCCATTTCATACACGTTTATATTTCTAGTATATTTTCTAATCAGTACAAACTCACTCCGATTTATCTCCAGCCACAAAACAAGTTAGCATTTACAAAGTATTATTCTTAAAAGTTTAAACTGAACAAATACATAAAACATTATATATGATACCAGTAAATTTGAGTTTTACTTTACACACTCGGTAGCAAATGTGTAATAATTATTTGAAACCTGAGAATGATGTTTTGTTTGTAAATACTGGTACAGCTGTAGTTCCTTTCATTTCATGTGACGCTACATTCTGGATGGATTTCAATCTGACAAGCTCATTGTTTTCGTGCTCTCTCCTGTCTGTCAGCACGGATGCTGGCCTGGCTGATCCGAAGGTTGTTCTCAGTACGGCTTGAAGAGGCAGAGGTGAAGGAGGTCAGCACTCTCACTGGTGACATAAAGAGATGTACAACCCCTCAATCTCATCTCCGAAAAGGACACAAGACTCACTGCTGCAATCACAGGCTTTAAATCCATCTCTCCATCCTGACCTTTCCCGTACCGCGCGAAGGAGAAGAAGAGAATTGACAGAGATTGAAAACTAAGCTGTTGTGGGAGACTTCCTTGACAAGCTTTTTGGCAGAAGGGAGAAAAAAGCCATTTGTGCCAATGAAAACAGAACAAAAGGGAGGCAAATGTGACAATCAAAGTGGCAAAAGACACATCCCTCCAGTTTGGCGCCAAACACGGGGCGAGGGATGGCAGGGAGGATGAAGAGGAAGTGATGAGGGGCCCAAAGGAGAAAAGCGCCTGATGAAATGATTGCAAGATAGACAAAATACAAGAAGGAGATGGATGCTAGAAACACGAGTCTGTGGCACCAGCACACTCTGTAATCATCGTACCCCTCATTTCCCGCTATTCACCACCTACATTGTCTCCATCGGGAGCATCACACACAAAGACACACACATGCACACAAACAGTGAAGAAACACTCTCAAAGCAAGAATCTGGACCTGATCACCTATTGTGCAGAGGTTATTATTGCAAAAAAAAAAAAAAAACGCACACACACACACACACACAGTTCAAAACCTCAGCCTAGCGTTCCCGAGCCACATTAGCCTGGTGAAGAGAGACGCCACCGAAAAAACACAGCTGAAGGGTGGGAGGAAACAGGCGGCCTGCAGTTTCTATGGAGATTTCAAACTTGATTATTCAGCTACCACGGCAAGCTCAGACAGAGCCATCAAAGGTCATCATTTATTATATCTCTCATCAGCCTGGTGTCAGTGAGCACGTTTACAGGAGTCAATGAGTTTGTATTAGAGAATCACAGTGAACACACAGTTCTATTTACTGTGTATGAATTGTGTTTACCATGTATGGTGACTTATAGCTTGTCTTCTTTGAGAAGAAAGACTGACAATAGAGGATGGAGGGGAGGGGCGATGAATGGCAGACTGAGAATTGGAAAAGAAAGAGAGAGAGGAGGAGGAGGAAGGCATAGAGTGAAAGAACAAGCTTCAATGATGTCACTCAAACGGCAGGGATTCATTAGTCAGGCAGCAATGCAGCAACTCAGCCATGAGATAGTGAAACATTTCACACTGGGCTTTTCCATTTCTCCCAACCTCTCCTTCCTTTCTTCTCCTGCTAGTTTCCCTTTCTTGTCAGTGATCCTGGCGAGGGTCAGAGCTTCAAAACTGAACCTCTGTTGTTCTGTCAAACAGACACCCAAACCGGCGGCATAGTTTCATTTGAACATTGAGATGGCAGCAGGTTGGCCTGGTCAAGAAATATTATGGCTTTTGGAGCTTGTCTGGGGTAAGATTAGGCACTATTATATACAGGGGTTGGATGCAGTGTTAATTTTGACAGCAAATTTTTATTTAGTTTTAGTCATAGGCTGCGTTTACACTAGCACAAAAAATCCGATCTTTCACTCACATCTGACACAGATCGGAATTTGATGCACACGTGTAAACACAAAAACCCGCACGAGATCCGATTTTTTTTGCATCCGATCTGAGCCACTTCCAAATGTGGATTTTAATCGGATACACATCTGATATCTGGACATCCGACCTACGTCTAAACACACATATCCGATTCTCCACAGAACTCCCAATGCGAGGGCGACACGTTTGCTCATAAAGATTTTGTAATGGCATTTTAATGCCGGCGTGCAGTATGCGCTCGCATTTTATTGAGATGGAAACTTTTTAATAGGTAAGAAACTGCACATTCAGGAGCTGGTTTTCAACCCCCGCCCCGTGAATTTTGAAAATACAACATCTAAAAGCTACATATATTGCTCAGCAATGAGGTGATAACTTAGCAGTCACTTCCAAATGTGGATTTTAATCGGATACACATCTGATATCTGGACATCCGACCTACGTCTAAACACACATATCCGATTCTCCACAGAACTCCCAATGCGAGGGCGACACGTTTGCTCATAAAGATTTTGTAATGGCATTTTAATGCCGGCGTGCAGTATGCGCTCGCATTTTATTGAGATGGAAACTTTTTAATAGGTAAGAAACTGCACATTCAGGAGCTGGTTTTCAACCCCCGCCCCGTGAATTTTGAAAATACAACATCTAAAAGCTACATATATTGCTCAGCAATGAGGTGATAACTTAGCAGTCTTTGTAATTAAACCGACAAGCTTGTTTGCAATGCTTCACAATCGCTCGCTCGCACGTGGGTGCATGCGTTCGTTCGTTTTGGGTGGGAATTAAAGTAAACACAGATATCGGATACCAGTCGAGTCTAAAGTGAATGTAAACAGACGTGCAAAAAATCGGATATGGTCAAAAGATTGGATCTGTGCATTAAGTAAACGCAGCCATAGTAAACGCAGCCATAGTCTTTTGACTAAAATGCCATTTAGTTTAAGTCATATTTTAGTCATCTGAATTGTTTTTAGTTTTAGTCTAGTTTTAGTCGACTGAATATCATAACATTTTAGTTGACTAAATCTACAGTAAATATAGTCGGCTAAAATCTAATGGGTTTAGTTACAGTGCATTTATTAAGCATTTCTCTAAAATTTCCAAACTCATTATATAGGTTTGATATTAAGGTTTTATCATGATAGACACTGATTTAACTGCGGTGACACACAACATGCCTTTATGTTGAAATTAAATAAAACCACTTCTCATAAAGAACAAGGTCTTCTTTTTAATGAAATACCAATTATGCTAATTATGCATTCTTTATAGCAACTTGTTTACCATATTCTTTCAAGCAGACATTTATTTCTATAAATAAATTTAGATTAATATTTTGCTTTCTGTGTGTGTATATATGCTTCACTGTCTGCGCTCAGAGAGCTGGACCGAATTGAGTTGAGTCTCTTGCGTCGTCAGATTTATCCACATGCCTTCTCTTCTCTTACTCCCACATATTGAAATTTTTTTACGTTTTATGTGACGTGCAGCAAGTATATGTTAGCTTATGTCCCTCTAACCTCCTAACTATGCAGCAGATTCATTCTGAATTAATCTCTTCCCAAAGCGTCCCTCCCTAACATTTTCATCTCGTTTTTATTAGTTGACGAAAATGTCAATAGATTTAAGTCATAGTTTTTGTCATACAAAAAGAGTTTTAGTTCGTTATCGTCTCGTTGGCGAAAAAAATGTCGAACAGTGGTTGGATGTGAACACCCATTATTATAATACCATTTGTGTAGGCCACAGTGGAAAAAAACACATTGCAATCATCTTTAATCTTTTCATTGACTATATTGTCTAGTTTGTAAATCAATAAAGAGTAAGTTGTGATCAGCAGTGTTTAGTACAAGCCATGGGTGAAATGGGTGACTTGTCAGACTTCCAAAAAGGACAAATCATATGAGAGTTTAGCAAAAGCATCTGTCAGCAACTTTAATAGCCCAGTTTTTACGATTATAACTGCATACACAAAGCATGGCAATACTTCATCAGCTGAGAAGAACCAACATGAACTTCAACATCTGCCCTTACCAAACAAATCACCTGACTTACTGCCAAACAAATCACCTCGACTAATATTAAGTGAAAGTGATGTGACGTGTAGCCAAGTATGGTGTCCCATACTCCAAATTTGTGCTCTGCATTTAACCCATCCAAGTGCACACACATACAGCAGTGAGTAGTGAACACAAAACACGCCCGGTGGAGTTCCCTTTAAAATCTTAAATGATTCCCTTTGAGCTAAATTATTAAATTATTAAATTATTGACCTGTTTACCCTACAGCAGTGAGTAGTGAACACAAAACACGCCTGGAGCAGTGAGCAGCCATTTTTGCTGCGGGTTCGGTGCTTTCCTCAAGGGTCTCACCTCAGTCGTGGTATTGAAGGTGGAAGAGAATGCTGTTTATTCACTCGCCCCACCTACAATCCCTGCTGGAACAGACTCGAACACGCAACTTTTGGGTTACAACTGTCTAACCATTAGGCCATGACTGCCCCCTATTATCAAACCACTGTGACCAGTTTAAGGCTGGTAGCTATATTAAAGGCAAATGATAATAATGAAACCTTAATAATGAAATATTTCCTATTTCCCAGGTGTTTGTCCAACCCTTGTATGTTGTCTTGTATTCAAGATTTGACAGATGTCAAATGAATAGCTACTTCTAGCTATGTTTATTTCAGGGTATCTATTATCCCAGCTTAGTGGGTAAAATTAGCTGATCTAATAGTTTCGAATTTCTGTTCTGAATTCTTTAAGAATGTTGCAGTCATGGAGCGAGACGCAATATGTGCTGCTGCATGAACCGAATAAAGGGTGCCTACACTCTAGACTAGAGAAAGCTCTTTGATCGATATAAACACGCAAGATTCGTTTAGAGGGAATGGAAAGAGTGAGTTTGAAATAATTTGAATGTATTTCTAAAAGCACAACTGAACTTTGCACCCTCATAAAAGTTAATTTAAAGTATTTTCAATTCTGATTAAAAGACAAAGGTGCAGGATTGGATGGACATACACTTGACAAATAAACCTATGAACCAAATGCAAAAGAAACAAAGCAAGCCAGGTCTGTGTGTACATACATATATGACAACAACGATTCAGAGTGAATGGCATCTTGAGGACTTAACAGAAGAGCATAATCTCCCTGAAGAGCACATCTGAAAGCTACCAAACATACAAAGCTCTCCTGCTGCTCCAACACTTTGGAAAGGCTTCACGGCAACAAATAACACACGCACAAATGGTTTATTGGCGATTGTTCACTTCAAGGCCTATTGTTGTGAGCTACAATGGCTTGAAAGAAGCTAGAGAAGCAGAAATAAAAATGGGAGGCATCTGTTAGAGGCAGATGAGTGAAAGATTGAGGTCATCCTCCTCCAGATCCTCATTAAGTATTGAGGCTCCAAATCGGAGTCTGCAAACCCTGCCGTTCCGCACGGTGTCAAATGTCTGATCACTATCTCCAGCTGCAGGTTGAGTCGTCGAGCACAGGGACCTGTGTAGCTCAGAAGCGCAGTGTTCTTGTCAGACTGGAGCGCAGACACCCCGCGAGTGACTGAACAATCACAGACAACTCCAGCACAGACTTACACACAATTTCATTTCATGTTATACATCGAAATTCACCCCCTCAAGGCAGTTGTTCCTTGGGGGATTCTGCAGAGGCGCTCAGGCTTGTTGTGTTTTTGACAAACGAATGAAATGTTCCTCTGACGCCGTCAGAACCGATCTCACCGTACGTTACCGCATTATCACGGTCTTCATCACGAATATGTTATGGCTTGAGACTTCTGTGGGGCTCGTCATTTTTTACTGCATATGGCAGCTAATGTATTTCGCAGATATTGAATGGCACTGCTCTCTGCTGCTTCTTTATATGTTAATTAAAATTTCATATTCACAGCTTTTTATTGCCATATTGGTGTGTAAAATGGCAGATATGAATTATCGTTAGTCCCCTCTAAGCTATTTATGAGAAGGCTGTTAGTCTGTGTGCTAGTGGCTTGTCAGTTGTGAACAAAATGTTCTCCCATAGACTCGTATGTCCTTCTAATGTAATACACTGTCCTTAAAGACTGACTAGCAAATCCAAGATTGAGAAAATAGCCTTGGATGGTGAGCTGTGAAGGAGCCTATAGATTGGACAAGCTCACTTAAGAACTAAGACCTTTACTGAATGAGTTGGTGATTTAAACCTTAATGAATGAGTGAGTGAAGTGGCATGTTGGCCATTCAGTTCAACATGTCAATCTTGTCCACAACAAGTAGAGTGAGTAAGAAGCATTGCACTAAACTAAAACTAAACTAGCCTTAACTAAACGAGCCTTAACTAAAATAAAATAAATTTACAATAGGCTACTAAATAAACAATTCAAATTGTTTATAAGTTTATGGTCATCAGTCATATATTATAAGACAGACAGATAGATAGACAGATAGACAGCTAGATAGATAGATCCGTTGTGTTTCGGACATCCCAACTTCAATTGCAATTGCCCGGCTTGCAGACCTTTCCAATCCCGTCCGCCTTTCTCTCTCCCACTTCGCTTCCACTGTCCACTTACTGTCAAAATAAAGGCATAAAATGCCCCCCAAAAAATATTTTTAAAAAGTTAATCTTGGTGCTCCAGCTGTCCAGGGTTTTTTTTTTTTGCTGCAGCTCTTTCATGGAGTTTGGCTTTGTGAAGTTCTTTGTGGAAACAGGGTCTTCACCTTGAATATTGAGTTTTGCTGTCACTTTGCTGCAGTAGTTTTGTATTGTTTGGACACAATCCTTCTTAGTGCTTGACGGTCCCTATCATTCACTTTCAGTTCTCAACCACTATTCTTCTTTGCTGATGAAGTCTTGACATGCTTTGCGTATGCAGTCATAATCATAAAGACTGGGCTGTTAAAGTTACAGCTGCTTTTGCTAAACAGGCTCTCATTGAACACTTGTATTAAACACTGCTGATCACAACTTGTCCTACACTGATACAGTAAACAGCTCTAAAAGATTCAAAAACAAACTGTTAAATACTTGGTCCATGCTAGTGGTCAAGTTTTTTTATTGAGCATAGACAAAATGCCTGACAAAACTAATTAAAAAAAGACACTGAGCAGAGAAAGCGGGCCAAATTGGAGTCCATCACAAAAAATCTACTCCACAATATCTCGGAGAAACCTTTCTTCCGCCAGTGTATTGCAAAGAGCACTTTTCTGCCTGCAGCCTTCAGCGGGATACAATGCCTCATTCTCCGCCCGCCACACTCACCTTTACTCTAAGCGAAAGCTTCGGGTCATAGTTCTTTGCTGCGCACTCGAACACAGGTATTACTATAA
>NW_015506047.1:13312-29666 GCF_001515645.1 Sinocyclocheilus grahami | reverse complement strand
ACAAAAACCCGCACGAGATCCGATTTTTTTTGCATCCGATCTGAGCCACTTCCAAATGTGGATTTTAATCGGATACACATCTGATATCTGGACATCCGACCTACGTCTAAACACACATATCCGATTCTCCACAGAACTCCCAATGCGAGGGCGACACGTTTGCTCATAAAGATTTTGTAATGGCATTTTAATGCCGGCGTGCAGTATGCGCTCGCATTTTATTGAGATGGAAACTTTTTAATAGGTAAGAAACTGCACATTCAGGAGCTGGTTTTCAACCCCCGCCCCGTGAATTTTGAAAATACAACATCTAAAAGCTACATATATTGCTCAGCAATGAGGTGATAACTTAGCAGTCTTTGTAATTAAACCGACAAGCTTGTTTGCAATGCTTCACAATCGCTCGCTCGCACGTGGGTGCATGCGTTCGTTCGTTTTGGGTGGGAATTAAAGTAAACACAGATATCGGATACCAGTCGAGTCTAAAGTGAATGTAAACAGACGTGCAAAAAATCGGATATGGTCAAAAGATTGGATCTGTGCATTAAGTAAACGCAGCCATAGTAAACGCAGCCATAGTCTTTTGACTAAAATGCCATTTAGTTTAAGTCATATTTTAGTCATCTGAATTGTTTTTAGTTTTAGTCTAGTTTTAGTCGACTGAATATCATAACATTTTAGTTGACTAAATCTACAGTAAATATAGTCGGCTAAAATCTAATGGGTTTAGTTACAGTGCATTTATTAAGCATTTCTCTAAAATTTCCAAACTCATTATATAGGTTTGATATTAAGGTTTTATCATGATAGACACTGATTTAACTGCGGTGACACACAACATGCCTTTATGTTGAAATTAAATAAAACCACTTCTCATAAAGAACAAGGTCTTCTTTTTAATGAAATACCAATTATGCTAATTATGCATTCTTTATAGCAACTTGTTTACCATATTCTTTCAAGCAGACATTTATTTCTATAAATAAATTTAGATTAATATTTCGCTTTCTGTGTGTGTATATATGCTTCACTGTCTGCGCTCAGAGAGCTGGACCGAATTGAGTTGAGTCTCTTGCGTCGTCAGATTTATCCACATGCCTTCTCTTCTCTTACTCCCACATATTGAAATTTTTTTACGTTTTATGTGACGTGCAGCAAGTATATGTTAGCTTATGTCCCTCTAACCTCCTAACTATGCAGCAGATTCATTCTGAATTAATCTCTTCCCAAAGCGTCCCTCCCTAACATTTTCATCTCGTTTTTATTAGTTGACGAAAATGTCAATAGATTTAAGTCATAGTTTTTGTCATACAAAAAGAGTTTTAGTTCGTTATCGTCTCGTTGGCGAAAAAAATGTCGAACAGTGGTTGGATGTGAACACCCATTATTATAATACCATTTGTGTAGGCCACAGTGGAAAAAAACACATTGCAATCATCTTTAATCTTTTCATTGACTATATTGTCTAGTTTGTAAATCAATAAAGAGTAAGTTGTGATCAGCAGTGTTTAGTACAAGCCATGGGTGAAATGGGTGACTTGTCAGACTTCCAAAAAGGACAAATCATATGAGAGTTTAGCAAAAGCATCTGTCAGCAACTTTAATAGCCCAGTTTTTACGATTATAACTGCATACACAAAGCATGGCAATACTTCATCAGCTGAGAAGAACCAACATGAACTTCAACATCTGCCCTTACCAAACAAATCACCTGACTTACTGCCAAACAAATCACCTCGACTAATATTAAGTGAAAGTGATGTGACGTGTAGCCAAGTATGGTGTCCCATACTCCAAATTTGTGCTCTGCATTTAACCCATCCAAGTGCACACACATACAGCAGTGAGTAGTGAACACAAAACACGCCCGGAGCAGTGAGCAGCCATTTTTGCTGCGGGTTCGGTGCTTTCCTCAAGGGTCTCACCTCAGTCGTGGTATTGAAGGTGGAAGAGAATGCTGTTTATTCACTCGCCCCACCTACAATCCCTGCTGGAACAGACTCGAACACGCAACTTTTGGGTTACAACTGTCTAACCATTAGGCCATGACTGCCCCCTATTATCAAACCACTGTGACCAGTTTAAGGCTGGTAGCTATATTAAAGGCAAATGATAATAATGAAACCTTAATAATGAAATATTTCCTATTTCCCAGGTGTTTGTCCAACCCTTGTATGTTGTCTTGTATTCAAGATTTGACAGATGTCAAATGAATAGCTACTTCTAGCTATGTTTATTTCAGGGTATCTATTATCCCAGCTTAGTGGGTAAAATTAGCTGATCTAATAGTTTCGAATTTCTGTTCTGAATTCTTTAAGAATGTTGCAGTCATGGAGCGAGACGCAATATGTGCTGCTGCATGAACCGAATAAAGGGTGCCTACACTCTAGACTAGAGAAAGCTCTTTGATCGATATAAACACGCAAGATTCGTTTAGAGGGAATGGAAAGAGTGAGTTTGAAATAATTTGAATGTATTTCTAAAAGCACAACTGAACTTTGCACCCTCATAAAAGTTAATTTAAAGTATTTTCAATTCTGATTAAAAGACAAAGGTGCAGGATTGGATGGACATACACTTGACAAATAAACCTATGAACCAAATGCAAAAGAAACAAAGCAAGCCAGGTCTGTGTGTACATACATATATGACAACAACGATTCAGAGTGAATGGCATCTTGAGGACTTAACAGAAGAGCATAATCTCCCTGAAGAGCACATCTGAAAGCTACCAAACATACAAAGCTCTCCTGCTGCTCCAACACTTTGGAAAGGCTTCACGGCAACAAATAACACACGCACAAATGGTTTATTGGCGATTGTTCACTTCAAGGCCTATTGTTGTGAGCTACAATGGCTTGAAAGAAGCTAGAGAAGCAGAAATAAAAATGGGAGGCATCTGTTAGAGGCAGATGAGTGAAAGATTGAGGTCATCCTCCTCCAGATCCTCATTAAGTATTGAGGCTCCAAATCGGAGTCTGCAAACCCTGCCGTTCCGCACGGTGTCAAATGTCTGATCACTATCTCCAGCTGCAGGTTGAGTCGTCGAGCACAGGGACCTGTGTAGCTCAGAAGCGCAGTGTTCTTGTCAGACTGGAGCGCAGACACCCCGCGAGTGACTGAACAATCACAGACAACTCCAGCACAGACTTACACACAATTTCATTTCATGTTATACATCGAAATTCACCCCCTCAAGGCAGTTGTTCCTTGGGGGATTCTGCAGAGGCGCTCAGGCTTGTTGTGTTTTTGACAAACGAATGAAATGTTCCTCTGACGCCGTCAGAACCGATCTCACCGTACGTTACCGCATTATCACGGTCTTCATCACGAATATGTTATGGCTTGAGACTTCTGTGGGGCTCGTCATTTTTTACTGCATATGGCAGCTAATGTATTTCGCAGATATTGAATGGCACTGCTCTCTGCTGCTTCTTTATATGTTAATTAAAATTTCATATTCACAGCTTTTTATTGCCATATTGGTGTGTAAAATGGCAGATATGAATTATCGTTAGTCCCCTCTAAGCTATTTATGAGAAGGCTGTTAGTCTGTGTGCTAGTGGCTTGTCAGTTGTGAACAAAATGTTCTCCCATAGACTCGTATGTCCTTCTAATGTAATACACTGTCCTTAAAGACTGACTAGCAAATCCAAGATTGAGAAAATAGCCTTGGATGGTGAGCTGTGAAGGAGCCTATAGATTGGACAAGCTCACTTAAGAACTAAGACCTTTACTGAATGAGTTGGTGATTTAAACCTTAATGAATGAGTGAGTGAAGTGGCATGTTGGCCATTCAGTTCAACATGTCAATCTTGTCCACAACAAGTAGAGTGAGTAAGAAGCATTGCACTAAACTAAAACTAAACTAGCCTTAACTAAACGAGCCTTAACTAAAATAAAATAAATTTACAATAGGCTACTAAATAAACAATTCAAATTGTTTATAAGTTTATGGTCATCAGTCATATATTATAAGACAGACAGATAGATAGACAGCTAGATAGATAGATCCGTTGTGTTTCGGACATCCCAACTTCAATTGCAATTGCCCGGCTTGCAGACCTTTCCAATCCCGTCCGCCTTTCTCTCTCCCACTTCGCTTCCACTGTCCACTTACTGTCAAAATAAAGGCATAAAATGCCCCCCAAAAAATATTTTTAAAAAGTTAATCTTGGTGCTCCAGCTGTCCAGGGTTTTTTTTTTTTGCTGCAGCTCTTTCATGGAGTTTGGCTTTGTGAAGTTCTTTGTGGAAACAGGGTCTTCACCTTGAATATTGAGTTTTGCTGTCACTTTGCTGCAGTAGTTTTGTATTGTTTGGACACAATCCTTCTTAGTGCTTGACGGTCCCTATCATTCACTTTCAGTTCTCAACCACTATTCTTCTTTGCTGATGAAGTCTTGACATGCTTTGCGTATGCAGTCATAATCATAAAGACTGGGCTGTTAAAGTTACAGCTGCTTTTGCTAAACAGGCTCTCATTGAACACTTGTATTAAACACTGCTGATCACAACTTGTCCTACACTGATACAGTAAACAGCTCTAAAAGATTCAAAAACAAACTGTTAAATACTTGGTCCATGCTAGTGGTCAAGTTTTTTTATTGAGCATAGACAAAATGCCTGACAAAACTAATTAAAAAAAGACACTGAGCAGAGAAAGCGGGCCAAATTGGAGTCCATCACAAAAAATCTACTCCACAATATCTCGGAGAAACCTTTCTTCCGCCAGTGTATTGCAAAGAGCACTTTTCTGCCTGCAGCCTTCAGCGGGATACAATGCCTCATTCTCCGCCCGCCACACTCACCTTTACTCTAAGCGAAAGCTTCGGGTCATAGTTCTTTGCTGCGCACTCGAACACAGGTATTACTATAACACGAACTGCAGGGATACTGGAGCGAACTGAATGCTCGACAGTTCGGAACAATACAAACACGTCCCCTACAGCCTCCCGACGGGATAAGCATCTCATTCATTCCGCCTGCTCAGGGTCATTATCGCTCATGCGCGTACACTGCAAATACTGCATGCTTACTGTCAATATTTTGACTCCCACAGAAATGAAATCACTTCTTGCTTTAATTACATTGGTTTTGTATGTTTTTGTATTTGTATGTTTGTTATTGTATGTGTAAATGAAACACACAGGCCAACCTCAGAGAAACGCAGTCACTTACTGTGGAGATCTGTATACACACACACACACACACACACACACACACACACACTCATTACACGCCACGGGAGCTGGTGTGTGCAGGCAGGTGTGCTACGTTCCACTCTGCCTCCAAGGAACCAGCATATTTAATTAACCTCCCAGCTGGCCTTCTACCTCTCCCGATACACACACACACACACACAGCAGACATATGCTCTTTAATTACTATGCACATTTCCGTGACTGCTAAGAAAACAGTAGATTGTGGAGTAGATAGCAACAAATACTCAACATGCAGTTAAATATGCATGCATTAATTAATATGCACGCCAGCTTCTGTGGTAACCAAGGTGTGCTTAGTACGCCTCCCATTCTATAAAATAAAGTTTGCTTTGTAAATGCCACGGCATTCACTTGCATACTAATAAGATAAATTGAACAGAACCCTGGAAGCCCTAATGTTTTTATATTCTCCATCTGTATACCAGACCTTTTTCATCCTCACAAGATGTTATTAATGATCCCCATTTCTATTTGTGCAAAACTAGGTCTTCTACAGTAGGCTGGCTTCGCCTGCACACAGGTTAGCCTAATTAAACGCCGTTATAAAATATGGATGTTCACCTTATAGTTATGCTCCTTCTGTTTTGTATGGTAATGCGATTAAAGTGAATGAGAAGTGGGAGAAGTCATCAATAAGAAAAGAGGGGAACGAGGCGAGCGCTTTTATGAGTGGAAATCAGCAGGAGTAGAGGCCGTGTAAAGAAGGAATTAGCCTTTTAAAGCTTCTTCCTGAACCACCATGCACTTAACAGCAACAGACAGCGCTGAGTTTTCATGAACGCCTGCAGAGTCTGACCTCACATTTACATTAACATCTGCCGCGCTTCCCTCCACCTGACATTTATCTGTTATCCTTCAATCATTTTAGGACGGCTCTTACAGTAGGCTGGGGTGAAACTAGTTATCATGGGGCATTTGTGATTAAATATAAACTATCATTCTGTCCAAAAGATGGATATTAGCACTGAAAAGTAGCAAGGATGGTGAGGAGTCATTTTCTGGAGTTCAATTCACATTTGCAAATTGCTTTTTTAAATATATTGTTCAAATTGATTCACAAATCTGCCTGAATAGGTGAGAAAAGAACTAATGAGTCTGACATTTACAGACTTAGACCAGTACTGTTCACAAAGCCATGAAGCAGGTCCCATTCAAAGGGACTAACATCAAGCATGAAAAGTTAGTTGCCGATTAAATTAGTGCCTGATGAAATTAGTGTCATTCTCCTTCTCTTAATTTAGCCTTTGCATGCTCTGTAGAGATGTTGTTTTTTTCAGTGTCAACACTGAAACTGAAATGTAATGATTAATAATGTCAGGTGGTATATACCATCAAGTATTTTCCTTACAGTCATGTTCACCTGCTTAGTTCAATTATCTTCTTACATCCCTCTTATTTAAACCCACTGTTCTTCCCCAGTGTTTGGCCAGTTTCCCTGTGTTTGTGTGGATTACCTGTGTGTTGGATTAAAAGACTTTAAACCTTCATATTCTTGTTTATTTACAGTGTAGCATGACAGTTTTAATCAAGATATTACATATATTAGGTAAAATGCATTTTTACAAATATTCTGAATTATTAATTCATAAATACAATGATTTGGGGAGGGTTGCATCACATTACTTTTATTTGTTGGACAAAAGTTTACAAATGTTCATTGCAGCAGTTTTGCTTTTCCATAAAAGATTATGCCAAAAGTCTTCACTGTCACTTCTGATTTAATGCATCCTTGCTGAATAAAAACATCTTTAAAAAAAATAATAAAAAAACCTTTTGAAAGAGTGTACGTATTGTATATTTTTCTAATAAAATTAATTACATAGATCCATACACACACACAATTTTTTTTTTTAAATCATGTCATTCTTTTAGCTCTCTGGATTTTTTTTGTTTAAAAAGTTTAAAACTGGCAGGCTATAAATTGTGCTGTTGTCAATCAGTGTGCATATTGTTTTCTGCTGGCTGTGCATGAGATGAAGAAGATGGATTTGTGCAAGTACACTTTTTTCAGAGAATATATCCTGAAATAAGTCTATTTTTCCTATCATACTGGCAATTTGTTTTTAGCTAGTGCCCCCAATGTACACGGTCTGAGGAGGTTTGCTGCACACCAGAGCCTGAAACTTCAGGGACAGAAAAAAAACAACAGGAGCCTTATTCTGTCCATTTTTCATAGTCTTCTTAAAGCCAGCTGCACAGGGATTGACCGGGGCTATACATGGATTAATGCTAATTAACAGAAACACTGAGGGAGAAGTCGAATTAACTTATTTAGATATTAAATACCGTACATTCAAAAACTTCAAGGGCCAAATTAATAAAAATGAGAAGCAAAAATGATGTTCGAGCAAACAAACGATGCCTCATTTCTGCTTCTCATCTCGGAAGAGAGCGAACCCAAAACATTTGGCACCAAATTGTTTGTTCTGCTGCCAATAACACTGATTTGAATTTGAACATTAGTCAGAGGACACAGGTAGAGAGGGAATGGGGCAGGGAACGAGAAAGAGAGGGACAGGGAGCAGGGGCTGGTAAGTACAATCAGTCACAGATGAGAGTCATTTGTCTCAGTCTGTGAGGCACTCATTCAATTATTCTCTAACTGTTTACTCTGGTGGGGAAAGAGACTTGCAGGCAGGAGTATTGATTCATTTATTTTTACACCACACCATTAAACAGCAATACACAAGCGAAGTATGATTGAATTAAGGCTTCTCACTTCCACTGTACCAGTGGCCGAATTTAAGGTAGTGCTCATCTTCTCTCTCGACGCGTGTCGGCATACGCTGTGAGGGACAGCAGTAAATCGTTAGTTGTGAGACCGCCATAAGTTGCTTACTCACATAAAGAGATGGTGCCCAATTACACAGCAGGACTACCTGGCACTCCATATCTAATTGAGCTGCTTTTTGAGCTTTTCAAAGTAATTTGTTATTTCAAAGATTTTTTGTATGTCTTAAAAGTGTACAAAGCAAGACGCACAGCCTGAGAAGCAAGAAAGTAGTATCTTTCATCTTGCTCATGTTGGCAGCAACTCAGACGCCCAGCAATGTTTGCTTTCTGTTTGTGCCCTTGCATTACTTACAAAACCTTTCCATCACATAGTCTCCGCAGCTAAGAGGTCCTCCATCGTATGTGATATGCAGCCAGTAAGCCGTGCGGCTCTAAGTATAATTACTCAGTGCGGCAACGGCACAAAGCAACAAACCTAATTTGCCAGAAAATGGAGATTCTAAATGGAGGATCAAGATGGACGTCCAAATGGAGGGTAATAGAGCAGATGGGCTATGATGGGATTTGAAGTGTAGCACCGACAACAACAACAGGAGGTAGAACAACAGGTTTGTTAAGCAAGTGTAACGGGAACAGACCCATGCAGGAGTGGTTTTCTCTCAGCAACTATAAACCAATTCTATTATAGCAAACCTTACATTAGAACATTTTTTACACTACAACATTTTGGTGCTGGACCCTTTGCTCAGCCAACACTCTCAGAAAAAAAAAGGTACAAAAGCTGTCACTAGGTACCTTTTCAAAAGGTACACCTTTGTAACCTTATTTCCCCCAAATAGTGCATATTAGTACCTTAAAGGTACATTTTAGTTCCTTAAGTGTACATATTAGTGTTTAAATGGCACATTTTGGTATCTTTTAAAAGGGTACCACCACAGTGACAGCTTTTGTACCTTTTTTTCCCCTTGAGCTGCTTTTTGAGCTTTTCAAAGTAATTTGTTATTTCAAAGATTTTTTGTATGTCTTAAAAGTGTACAAAGCAAGACGCACAGCCTGAGAAGCAAGAAAGTAGTATCTTTCATCTTGCTCATGTTGGCAGCAACTCAGACGCCCAGCAATGTTTGCTTTCTGTTTGTGCCCTTGCATTACTTACAAAACCTTTCCATCACATAGTCTCCGCAGCTAAGAGGTCCTCCATCGTATGTGATATGCAGCCAGTAAGCCGTGCGGCTCTAAGTATAATTACTCAGTGCGGCAACGGCACAAAGCAACAAACCTAATTTGCCAGAAAATGGAGATTCTAAATGGAGGATCAAGATGGACGTCCAAATGGAGGGTAATAGAGCAGATGGGCTATGATGGGATTTGAAGTGTAGCACCGACAACAACAACAGGAGGTAGAACAACAGGTTTGTTAAGCAAGTGTAACGGGAACAGACCCATGCAGGAGTGGTTTTCTCTCAGCAACTATAAACCAATTCTATTATAGCAAACCTTACATTAGAACATTTTTTACACTACAACATTTTGGTGCTGGACCCTTTGCTCAGCCAACACTCTCAGAAAAAAAAAGGTACAAAAGCTGTCACTAGGTACCTTTTCAAAAGGTACACCTTTGTAACCTTATTTCCCCCAAATAGTGCATATTAGTACCTTAAAGGTACATTTTAGTTCCTTAAGTGTACATATTAGTGTTTAAATGGCACATTTTGGTATCTTTTAAAAGGGTACCACCACAGTGACAGCTTTTGTACCTTTTTTTCCCCTGAGTGCACATATATTATATATAACAGCTCGTCTATATGACAGCTTGTCACTGGGGCAGTAACCTTAAAGGGACATCTTTGTACCTTATTTACCCCTACAAGATTCACAGTAGTAACTCAAAGGGAAAGTTCACCCAAAAATGAAAATTACAAGTCAAATCACATTTACACAATACACATCATTTCAAAGCATCTTCACATCAATAAATAACAGTGAAAACGGGAAAATTACAAACAGGAACAAGTGTTAATATTACAAAATTCAATTATGAAAACAGTTTGATTTCAGCTGTAAAGCAGCTCTATAAAATATAAGTGTCATTATTCAGCTCAGTTTAGTTAAATTTTGATTCAGTTTAGTTCAATATCAGTATCAATGTTGCAAAGTTTATATGAAACAAACTCATTTCAACTATGAAGCAGCTCAACAATAGACCATAGTGACATTCAGCTCAAGTCAATTCAGTGTTAGTTTAGTTCAATTCAATAACACAGCAAAGCTCATCAACTATAGCTCTATACAGAAAGCAATTGTGTCATTATTCAAGTGGGTTCAATGTTGATTCAGTTCAGTTCAATAACAGTGTCAATGCTGCAACGCTGGTGTCATTATCAGCTCAAATCAGTTAGTCAAATCAATAATATTACTGAATATTGACTTTTTAAACCCAAAAATACATGTTGCAAATGGTGTGCTATTGCCACAAGCTTAATCAGAATGACTTCATTGTCAAGCAACTGGTCAACTTACTTTAAATGTGAACACAGAAAAAAATACACTTTTTCCAGTACAAGTTCTCTGAAAAGTATTCATATCTTGCTTGTCAGGTAAATGTACCTTGTTTAAAGGTTTTTCAGATATTTTTACTGTAAAAAAGGCATGATTAAGAACATGATTTGCTGGTTATAATGGTCCACCAGCATAAACCAACTGGGAATAGAAAATGGAAACATCAGTTTTCAGGTGTTTCACATGCCTAGAAAATAATGCACATTCAGCTACTTTGAGGAGTTCCTTTCACACCTGCAAAACCAGCTTTATTCTTCCATTCAGTGGCCAGAAATTTAATATAGAAGAGAAGAAAGAATGAACAGACATTTTCATAAAATCGTTAGTCATTTCCTGACCTCTCTGCACTATTCTGTTCTTTCTCAGTCCCAAGGGCGCAAGAAGAGATTGAACAGCAGATTTCAATCATACTGTCTGTGTGTGTGTGTGTGTGTGTGTGTGTGTGTGTGTGGAGGCAGTGAATGAGATGGGTAAGGAGATAGTGGAAGTGCAGAACAGGGTCCTTGGGGTAACGTGCTGTGCTGGCAAACCAGACTTTTGATAACTAATAGACTTAAGAAATTCATGAAATAAGATTTGAATATAAATGCCTGAGATGACAGATGGGTGAATTCAACCACAGTGACAACATTTAATTCACACAGGAAAATTCCAAGAACTGTTTTATATATTTATCAATGCAGTGATTATTCACAGCCGATTTCCACACTGATAGTCACAGCAATGACCTTAATTTGACAGACCATTTTGAGGAATGAGGGTTTTCAGAATGAATTGTTAAAGATTTCAAGTTTCAAGAAAAGTACCATGAAAGCATCATGAAAAGCTTGTGCACTATTTCAAGTCTTCTGAAGCCTAACAATAGCACTGAGTGAGAAACAGACCAAATATAATGCCAAAGTTAAGATATTTTCTAACAGTTTTTCCCTATAGATACAGTAAGCTGTTAACTGAAAACCCGCTGTGACCAGATCAACTAAATGAATGCATTTACAAGCACAACAATACGAATCAAACCACCAATGCGAAAAATTGTTTACATCTTTATATCATACATCATCTACAATAGTCTCATTTCATTCATAAAGTAACAAAACAGTCTCTTCCTTGTGCTAGAAGTACGTTCCGCTGGTAGCCATGATTGCCCAATTTTTTGTGAAGTTTTCTTGTTACACAGTCATATATGAGCGCATTGAATAAGTTGGAAGAACACTGGTAAAGGTGTTTACATGCAGAGGGCAAAAATCTATGTGTGCTGATCAATTTTTGCTTAAGCTGTTTATGACATTTACCAGATTAAAAAAAGCTGGTAAAGGTTTTAACATGACTTTGCACATTATCTGATTATTAAGCATAAACACCGTAAGCCTATCCATGTAAAAACACTCAGTGAGAGAATTGAACCTATCCAATTCGTGTTTTTTCAAATTCTCTCAACAGATGCATTGTTACTTTTTTTTTTTAAGCTGACTTTTGTTTTCAGTGAATAGTGACTTAAATGCTGAGTTCACCCAAAAATGAAAATCCTGTCATCATTTACTCACCATTATGTCTTTCCAAATTCATAAAACTTTAGTTCATCTTTGAAACACAAATGATGTGCACCAAGCAAGAGTTTTTTTTTAAATTATATTTTATTTGCTATTTATTTTTTTATTTAAAAAAATAGCAACCACACACTCTTTAAAAAAAAAATTTTTTTTTAATCAGATTTTGGGTTTGGAATGACATAGACATGAGTAAATGATGGCAGAATAGTTTGTTCCCTAAATACAGTCACAAGAACACCGATGCACAGAACATCTCTTTTTTTTGTGTCACTGAATAGTCAGAATGAATATATCATCTTCACACAGTCAGAGAACACATCAAGAGACAGTTTCAATAAGAAGTCATTTCCTTACATTTCCTTAGTAACAGTTTGATCTTCTTAAGCACCATCAATACTTACTTACAATTGACAGACATCAAAAGCATAAATATGCAACATGACAAGGGAGAAGGAACATGTGTCACAAAACCATCCACAAACATAAAAATCCAACAGGAACTGAATCTTGAATGAGCCTAAACTCACAGTCTGCATTATGCATTTACCTCATCTTCACCAGACATGTGATGGGAATCCAGCAAAGCTTTGATGAGATCAAAACTACTGTATCACCAGAGGGACGGGAAGCTTTTTCTTCTCATATGAATGGTTTTCTGAAACGCATCAACAACAACTTGGAAAGTTGAAGCAAAAAAATTAATTTTTTTTCGTACCCTTTTTTTTTTTAGCATAAAGTGTCCAGAGAATCCAATGTTAAAGAATGGTGCCGGAAAAACGCCAGTCCTTGTATGTGTGAAAGACCTTGATTCATAGTGCATGAGCGATAATTTGAACGATTGTTTGTCTGTGTTGTTGGGTTGTGTGTTTTAGAGCGTGCCTGCGTGCCCTTGCATGCATCTCAGCTCTCTGCACCCCCTCCATTCAATATGTGATGGACCTCATTGGAAAGGCAAGCTGACAGCCATGTTTAATTTCCCTGCAATAACAGAAAATTGAACTCTCCAGGAGGACTGCGGAGCGAAAGAAAGCTTTTCATCATGCGCACTATAATGTTATAACATCGGTGCACGTCCTGTGCATATAAAAACCATACACCTGCGTTCCCATCTCGTGATGTGACAAACGCGCTCTGAAGCTTGCTAGCAAAATAAATCGAGACAGGAGAGGACAAAAACAGCATTAGCCATCTGAGCTGGGAAAAACAAGGACATAAGGGCGGCGTAATCACTGAAATGTGTCAGAGGTGACCTTCCCCCACCTAAAAGAGCAGCAAAAAAAACCAAGAGCGATTATTTTGTGGAACAGAGATAAAACCATTAGGCCATGGAGATGAGACCCGGCTTTATTTTTTCCACGTCCAGCTTTCCCTGGGTGCAGTATACGTGTGTCGGAAGGGGTCATCGCTGATCCCAGGTTTGTAATGAGGATAAAAACATCACCTCCGCAGTGTAGCTAATGGTACGCTCGCACTGATCCGGCTTCCGCTGTTAATCGTGTTTCAGGCAACCGAGCGCAGCGTCTGATCCTCACTCGCCTCCAAACAACAACAACAACGGTAAAAGAGGAAAAAGTTTTTTTTTTTTTTAAATACCCCCACCAACTATTTTCTGAAACTCTGAGCCGAGATGAAAGTGTTCAGGCGGTTGATGCAAATGCTAAGATGATGAATATTTATGCATATTTAGATGTAACAGAGCATGTAGGGGAACGCCATGGAGTTGTGCACCTCCCTTAACTTCCTGAAGCTGAAGGCCAAAACATACGTCAAAAACGACAGCATTTTTAACAAAAAAAAAAACGGTTCAGTGTGCTGTCAGAGAGCCATGGTAGTCGGGTATTAGTTTAAACCTGAGACAGTCTTTTAGGAACAATCCTAAAGGGAGAAATACAGCATTCCTGAATCAAATACTACACATTTATTTTTTTGGTTCAAGAAGGCCATTTTCCTCAAACAAAAGCTGCTGTAGAGTGGGACAAAATTATATCAGCTCCCATACGCTTTGAGCACAGCAGCACAGACAAAGACACACAATCCTGCTGTTAATTTCGAAATTTGGGAGCTGAGAGGGGAGCCCGACACTGACATAATAATAGAGCCATTTCGCACCGGCTGTTTAATAAGATAGGGCAGAGCTGACTCAGACCTCCTGTTTCAGTTCAGAAATGGACTATGAGTAATGGGTAGGATACATGCTGAGATCTGTAAAAATAGTCAAAGCGAAAACGTCATCCAGGCCAGTGCGAGCTGCATCTTTTAGGTCTGTTGCAGTGGTACTCAACCTTGGCTAATTCAGGAGCCAAGCTGACTAATTTATTTTATTTGTGAGAGGCACGTGTTTAAAACGCTCTCGGAACATGCACTGAATATTCCCTCTCATGCTTTCAATATTCTGTAATATCTCTGGTTAAATTTTTTTAGCATTGTGACAACATTCAGAACATACTAACAAGCAAATTAGTAAGCCCTAGCTACTGCTGGGTATCTCTGAATAAACACTCTAAAAAAAATGCTTGGTTATTTTTTTCCTCCTAAATGCTGGGTTTAGTGTATTGGGTCACATGTTAAAATGTGTTCTCTGAACAGTGAATTGTTTATTTAAGGGCAGGTTATAAGGAGTTAATCAAAGCATCTTTTGGTTATCAGTGAAACGTGGCCCGGTGGTCTGATTCATTGTTCCCTAGCTGAACACGAGCCCAGCCCTGCACAAGAACCGGCACCATTTCCATCGAAAACGGATAACAGAGACTGGTGGATTACACTTGAAAGGTCTTTTAAAAGTTAAAATTAGTTTAATTTTTATTTCTAAACTTTTGTTAAATGAGTTTATATTTAATATACAAAATAAGCTTTTGTAAAAATTGAAACCATTATGCCGGGTTAAATATAACAAGCCAGCTTTCTGGATAAGGTTAGCCCAAATACAGAGTTCTGGCATGAAACTCTAGATGGCGCAGTCCGATAGGTCTAGCTCAATCTGACCTGGCGACATCATTATCACATGGCAGCTGATTGGTTCTCTCCTGTAATAAAAACAACTGCAGAGCACGCCACGGAGGCAGCCATCAGCGCCATTGTGCTTCATATATAAATCATAGCTTGAGGGGATTATACACACACACACACACACACACACACACACACACACACACACACACACACACACACACACACACACACACCAACTGCTAGAACATCACAAGACATCACAGAACATCACAGTGAATTGATATGGCAACAGGACACAACTTTGAGCTTTTCACTTGAGCAGGCAGCACAGTCACCGTGGCATCATGAAACCCCCAGACCCCAGAGAAAAATCCTCTCAAGCTATGACCCATTCATAAGATGTAAGACTTCTTTTTGTTTTCTATCATATATTCACTGTTAGTGTAATGTTCATTCATTTCATAGCATGGGTGGTGTGGTAAACCTGGTAATTCCTGTGTTTAATGTTTCAACATCTCCATGACATAACAATTAAACCAGAGATTCTTATGGAGGAGCAGAGGAACATAAGGATGGTGCAAGATCTCAAAGCAAACAATGTCCATGAGATCACAGAGGCTAATCATTTAAGTTCAAAACGGTTTCCAATTGAACATTTAAGGTCATTAATTTCCCGGGAAAGTGATCTTCGATCCGGTCCAGAAACTAGATAAAAACAGTGTCAGTTATGCATAGTTGCCGGCTGTTGTCACTTACAAGTCTGGTTGTAATTACAGTTATAATTAAATAGTATGTGATCAATCTTAGTGTTTTGGCTTAATATTGACAGCATGCTTTAGAAAATATTTCAGGTACTTGAACTTGGATTGCTGTGTAACCGCCCACAGTGCAGTTACTGTGGTTTTTCTAATTATAGTACCTTTTCCATGCTCTAGGGGGTTCTCTAGAGTACTGAAGTTCTGGGATAAAAGTCAGGGAAAGCAGAGTAAACGTATGTTTGGTTGGAGAGAAGCATGGCTTCCTCTTGTGCTAACCTCATGTGTAGAGTCCGGGTTGGGAAACCATTGTTTTAAGCTCAACCAAGTAAGTGGTTTGTTGTTCATTTTGTGTGGCGAACATTGCATTTATCTTGTAATTGGTGGTTTGTTTGTCTTATTTGGGTTATTTAAATGTGACCGTGTTTGGTGCTAATGTTAGTTTGTATGTTTTCATATAGAAGGACTTTTCTTACCTTCATCTACAACATTGATGATCCTAAATACCTATTTATGAGACCTTCTACAATGCTTATGCTACTCCGCTTATCATTTGGGATGACCCATGCCCCATGCCAATAGTAACGG
>NW_015506047.1:1056-13264 GCF_001515645.1 Sinocyclocheilus grahami | reverse complement strand
TTGAGGATATTTTTGTGGTCAGCTTCTTGGTTTGTGTGTTACTGGGACTGGTTAAACTCAAAATAGTCTGTGGAGTCCTCCCTTATAAATGTAATTGTAATTTGCCCTTCTGGGAGTGCTCAGCGGGACGGTTACAGCTGGGTGGAGTGGATGTGAATCAAAAATGGCATGGCCAAAGCGGTAAACTGGAGAGGTGTAAATACTTAAACACCTTTCCAAAGTTTGGAGCTTAAATCATTGTGACTGATAAGTGCATTTTTATTGTAAGCCTTTTCTTTTGTTCATTACTTTTTTCCCACGTCACGAATGAATGATAAAAAAAAAAAGTCATAGTTCTTAGACTGGTGGCGTCTTAAATGTATTTTTTAACTCTATATTTATGTTCTATTCTATTCTAGAGGCTGTAAGAAGAAATCCTGTATGTGCACACAACTGAGCTGGAGGTCGAAAGTTATTAAACTATGGTTTCATAGCTAGTGACTTTGAGGGTGGCAAAAAAGAACATCTATTGTTAAGATAGTGAATCTTTTGCAATATTTTTTTTTTTTTTTTGCAACATGTTTTGACCTTTTTTGCACATCTGTACAGTAAATAAGTAATAACTGTTCAATTATATTTAATAACTAATTTCTGGTTCAGTTTTGGGGATTCTGGCATAATATTGGTCCAGTTATGGCTGTCTTCTGGATTAGTTGTGGCTGAGTTCTGGGGTAAAGGTGGTGGCAGTTTGGCTCTTGTCTGGCTGACATCTGGAGATTCTGGCACTGTTGTGGGCCAGTTATGGATGATTTCTGGGGATATTGTGAAGTTGTGGATGAGTTTTAATCTGATTCAGGCATTGGTCTGGGTGACTTTAGGCAAACAGCATTTGGCCCAACCTTGAGCCATAATTCCATGTGGTATGTGGGCCAAACTTACAGCCAAAACTCAGCCAGATCTGGCCCAAAACCAATTTGCTATCTGGGTCACGTCTTTCAAAATCCATAGGAAACGGAGGACTTTCTAAAGAATATGTATGCTAGTGACACTATTTAAAAATTTAGCTCGGTCTCAAGATATGTGAATAATGCACCATTAATCATAGGTATTATTCTTTAAAAAAGGGGTAAGGAAACTCCGCAAAGCTTAGGTGGGATACAATTCATTCTTCAGTTTGTTTCGATTTTTTGCTGAATGGACTCATTTAGATGGGGAAGTTAGAAGTAATGTAGTGGTATTCATGGTAGTGGTGTTAAAATGTTTCTATTTTTATTGGTTGATATTTGTAATTGTTCTGTTTTTATGTTTTAGCTTTATTGTCACAAGGGATTTTCTGTTTTAACACTAGGGTATCACGGTTGCCTTCTTTGGCGAAACAAAGAACAAGGAGACGTGGGCTGAACTCAAAGTAAACAGTCTTTTTTTAATCCAAACCGGGGTAACTCAAGGCAGGCAGGGACACACAGGAAACACAACATCGACGTTCAATACCGGATCAGGCAAACTTAGAAACACAGGGCTTATAAACACATGAAACGCAATCAGGGAGAACAGAAACAGGTGAGGAGTAATCAAGAATAATTAAAAAGAACACAGCAGAGACAAATAAACCTAATCAGGACAGGAACTGGAAGGAAACCAAATAAGGGCATACAGAAACAGGAGGCAAGAACAGAGGGAAAACAAAAATAAAAAAAGACCATAAACGTGACATAGCTTCTGGATTAGTTGTGGCTGAGTTCTGGGGTAAAGGCGGTGGCAGTTTGGCTCTTGTCTGGCTGACATCTGGAGATTCTGGCACTGTTGTGGGCCAGTTATGGATGATTTCTGGGGATATTGTGAAGTTGTGGATGAGTTTTAATCTGATTCAGGCATTGGTCTGGGTGACTTTAGGCAAACAGCATTTGGCCCAACCTTGAGCCATAATTCCATGTGGTATGTGGGCCAAACTTACAGCCAAAACTCAGCCAGATCTGGCCCAAAACCAATTTGCTATCTGGGTCACGTCTTTCAAAATCCATAGGAAACGGAGGACTTTCTAAAGAATATGTATGCTAGTGACACTATTTAAAAATTTAGCTCGGTCTCAAGATATGTGAATAATGCACCATTAATCATAGGTATTATTCTTTAAAAAAGGGGTAAGGAAACTCCGCAAAGCTTAGGTGGGATACAATTCATTCTTCAGTTTGTTTCGATTTTTTGCTGAATGGACTCATTTAGATGGGGAAGTTAGAAGTAATGTAGTGGTATTCATGGTAGTGGTGTTAAAATGTTTCTATTTTTATTGGTTGATATTTGTAATTGTTCTGTTTTTATGTTTTAGCTTTATTGTCACAAGGGATTTTCTGTTTTAACACTAGGGTATCACGGTTGCCTTCTTTGGCGAAACAAAGAACAAGGAGACGTGGGCTGAACTCAAAGTAAACAGTCTTTTTTTAATCCAAACCGGGGTAACTCAAGGCAGGCAGGGACACACAGGAAACACAACATCGACGTTCAATACCGGATCAGGCAAACTTAGAAACACAGGGCTTATAAACACATGAAACGCAATCAGGGAGAACAGAAACAGGTGAGGAGTAATCAAGAATAATTAAAAAGAACACAGCAGAGACAAATAAACCTAATCAGGACAGGAACTGGAAGGAAACCAAATAAGGGCATACAGAAACAGGAGGCAAGAACAGAGGGAAAACAAAAATAAAAAAAGACCATAAACGTGACATAGGGAGAGTACTGAATTATCTAATACTATAAGACATGACAGAGATTATTGGGGTTAAGTTTATTTCTTGGAACTGCAGGGGGCTGCATAATTTCACTAAAATCAAACAAGTGATGACTAGGCTAAAGCAGCTACAGTCTAAAATGGCTTTTCTCCAAGAAACACATTTAATGCCAAAAGGTATCAATACGTAATAGATGGCCCGGTCAGCTGTTTTCTATGCTTTATAATGGGAGTGGATGGTAGCCCAAAATTTGAAGTCCAAAAAAATTGCACCCATCCATTATAAAAGCGCGTTCATGAGAGAGTGGCATCCAGCGGATGACATAAGGACGTAGGCAAACGCGGTGACGAACGTGGAAGTGACGAACGTGGAAGCGCAGAGGAGAGAGCGAAACAAAACACCGGTCACGAATTAGTACAAAATGAGGATTTGTAAAGAAAAATATCCGAGGACTTCAATATAAGCCAAGAGGACACTGGTTTTCCTTTGCTGTAAACAAAACTTATTTCTCGCGAGACTAGCATATTCTCACCGGAGCTTATGCTAAGCCTATGTCCTACGTCATCCGCTGGATGCCACTCTCTTGTGAACATTCGTACGACAGTTAGCGGAAGCTAGAGATTAAGGTTTATAAAGTTGTAAATATGGATATTTTTCTTACACAAACACATCGCGTCGCTTCAGAAGGTCTTTATTACCACCCCGGAGCAGTGTGGACTTCTTTTATAATGGATGGGTGCAATTGTTTGGACTTCAAATTTTGGGCTACCATCCACTCCCATTATAAAGCATAGATTAGCCTGGACATTATTTAAAGGGGTCATATGATGCGATTCCAATTTTTCCTTTCTCTTTGGAGTGTTACAAGCTCTTGGTGCATAAAGAAGATCTGTAAAGTTGCAAAGACTAAAGTCTCGAATCCAAAGAGATACTCTTTATAAAAGTTAAGTCAACCACGCCCTCCTAAAACGGCTCATTCTAACACGCCCCCACATCACGATGTGGGAAGATTTGCATAACACCGCCCAAATGGTGGCGTAACTTTGGAGTAGCGCTTGTTGATTGTCATTTCTCCGATCACAAATGCAGACATGGTTTTATGTTTACACGGCGCGATGCAATGCGTAAAAAGACAGTATAAGTCATTATAATCCGTAATTATGTCCCCACTGGATGCAACAAATGCCTAGTTCATAATGGGTTTTAATGTTTTTGTCTCTTCGCTCCGGCCGGACAGGTCATCACAGCATGGTAGGGGTGTAAAATTTCCGTCACACGCTTGAGGTATTCGGCCAATCACAACGCACTGGATAGCTGGCCAATCGGAGCACACCAGACTAAGTATGTATTTTATATATAAAGAATTTGCCACTGACGATTCAAACGTGAGTTTTGAGCAGTGTAGAGTAGCGCTTGTTGATTGTCATTTCTCCGATCACAAATGCAGACATGGTTTTATGTTTACACGGCGCGATGCAATGCGTAAAAAGACAGTATAAGTCATTATAATCCGTAATTATGTCCCCACTGGATGCAACAAATGCCTAGTTCATAATGGGTTTTAATGTTTTTGTCTCTTCGCTCCGGCCGGACAGGTCATCACAGCATGGTAGGGGTGTAAAATTTCCGTCACACGCTTGAGGTATTCGGCCAATCACAACGCACTGGATAGCTGGCCAATCGGAGCACACCTCACTTTTCAGACCGATGAGCTTTGTAAAAATCGACACGTTTCAGAAAGGCGGCGCATAGAGGAGAAACAATGTACAGTATGTGGAAAATGATGTTTTTTAAACCGCATAAACATTACACCAAATACACAAAATGTTCTTTTTAGCAACATCATATGACCCCTTTAATATAACTCCGATTGTATTCGTCTGAAAGAAGAATGTCATATACACCTAGGATGGCTTGATGGGGAGTAAATCATGGGGTAATTTTCATTTTTGGGTGAACTATACCCATCAATGTTTTATAAATTGTTAGAATCATATTCTAAAGACTCTTCAGAATCCAATTTGATCTCCTAGAGAGATTTAAAAATTAACATTTCTTCAGACATATGGGAAGTAGTGTGCGAAAGCTCACAAACTATAAACAGTAATCTCAAATCAATACAGTACAACTGGATTATGAGAACATATTTTACTCCAGTAAGGTTAAACAAAATTAGTCAAAATACCCCAGACATTTGCATTAAATGCTCAGGTGATAAGGGTACAATTTTGAACTGTATGTGGGATTGTCCACCGGTGCAGGAGTTTTTGGAAAGAGGTTCTTATACTTTAATATGTTATCTGTAAATCTTCCAACGAAACCAGAAATTTTCATTTTGGGAATTTTTCCTGAGAATATTGTATACAGTAGCAGCACTCGGAAACTTGACATATGTGAAATGTGAAGTGATGTGTGGCCAAGTATGGTGACCTATACTCGGAATTTGTGTTCTGCATTTAACCCATTCAAGTGCACATAAACACCATGAACACACACAGCAGTGGGCAGCCATATTGCTGCAGCACCCGGGAAGCTGTTGGGTTGCCATCCATGCCTTGCTCAAGGGTCCCACCTCAGTCGTGGTATTGATGGTGGAAGAAAGCGCTGGTTATTCACTCCCCCTACCGACAATTCCTTTATATCCTTTATTTCAAGCTCAGATTTCTGTAATATAATGGAGGTAGAAAGAGATAAAATTTCTTTTAATTTTATCACCTTCAGCCACTATTTATTATTAAGTCAGCAGTCATTTATTAATTTATTGGGGTTTTTTTTCTAAATTACACCCTTTTATTTTATGATTTCTATCCCAGGTATGCATGACTAGTACCCCAACTTCTCTTATTGTGTAGTGTTCGGTAATATGTAAATAAGAGATCTAACTAAATTTTGCTGTGTTATACTGGCATAAACTGTTATTTCTCAAACAAATCGTTTAAAAAAAATAAAATAAATCATTTAATTATCTCAAGCCATTGTGATATGCATATATAGTGATTTGTACATATACATATATATGAGAAACTATTGAAATATTGCATATGTATGTATATGTGTGTGTGTGTATGTATACACATACATACTGTATATCACGCATAAATCACACTGTTAAATATTTAATACTTAAAATAATTCAAGTTACTTTTATGAATACACCATCTTTTTGACTGGGTTATTAATTTGTCTGGCATTAATAAATGATTCATCTAAATTGTCTAAATGCAAGTAACTTTACATTGAATAGTTAATTTAGAACTTTACATTTATGACACCTTTTATAAAATGATATACACCGTTCTTCCCAGGGGAGTTCTTTCCACCCATAAACATTGTCCCAGGCCCAAACATGAATTTGAACAAATTTTAGCCTGTAATAGGAACAGAGATTTCCCATTCCATAAAAGAAATTGCTTACAGCACCTTTAATCTATAGTTCTGCTCAGTGAGGTAGAAAAGAGCTGGGCAGCTTTCCATCTTAAGACACGCAGAGATCCCAAACAGAAGTCCATCCACTAATGTGCCTACTTAGGATCACTACAGGGCACACAGGCGTTCCCAGATGAGTGTGAGATTGCCTTATCTGAATGACTGATAGCATCCGAGACTATATGAAGCTTGGTGCATGTCTTTTTTTTTTGGCTCCACAGCCGGCAGCTACATCTGCACATGGCAATTTTATCATTGCTGCATCCTTCATAAAGCTTGTCTGGAAAAAAAGACTTGTCTGGTAATAATAAAAACATATTTTGGAAAGTTGCAAAATTGTTTGAGGACTGTATAATCTGATGGCATCCCTTGCTCTTATTTTGGCTGCACCTGTTCTCATTGCTTTCTTTAGCAGAGAGGGATATGTTTACTGCAGCAACAAGAGGAACGGCACGTGATAGCTCAAGATGTGCAAGCTGTGCATGGACACACACACACACACACACATTCATTTTCCAATCTGCATGGTTTTGTGGCCCCAGATTGGCATGGCATTCTTTTTGTACATTTCTAAAGAAATTAAACCTCTTTGTGGCTCAAGGCTGCGATCGGTATAGGGATCAGAAATAGAAGATTTTAAAACCACAGGACTCAAACAACAGTTGAGGTCACATGATCTACAATGGGCCAATTAAAGAGCTATGAACATCAAGTCTGTGCTGAATGAGAGAATTCCTCCTGAGATGGACTATAAATGCCCAGACTGGATGAGGTTCTCAATTTGATGTCCGATTAATTTACTAGAGAGCTTCATTTGATTGACCAGTCAGCCTGCAGGCATAAAAAAAAATAAAAATAAAACACATTTGGGTTGAAGTCACCACAAAATCGAAAATAATGCAATTTTTAATGGAATGTCACGGTTTATTTTAAATGTTTTTTTTCATGCACATCATTAAGGCCAAGTACATACTGTAAAGTTTCAGGAGTGACTCTTAATGCATCGTGTTTCCTACTGGAGCATCAGTGAGCGTTTGAACTTTTTGTAATAGTTGCCTGTAAGTCCCTCAGTTGTCCTCGGTGTGAAAAGATAGATCTCAAAACCATACAGTGATTGTTGGAAAGGGTTCAAACATGCAAAAGATGCTGGAAAACCTAAGAATTTGTGGGACCTGAAGGATTTTTCAGAAGAACAGCAGACAGTTTAACGGTTCAGGATAAACAAGGGACTCATGAGCAACAATCACCAAAAAAAACAAAAAAAAACAGCTGTGGATCATCCAGGTAACACAGTATTAAGAATCAAGCATATATGTAAACTTTTGAACGGGGTAATTTTTATAAATTCAACTATTTTCTTTTGTGGACTATATGTAAACACCTTTTATATGAAACATCTTATTCAGGTCAGTACTAAATAAAAAATAACATGCATTTTGTATGATCCCTCTTATTTTGGTAAAATAATTAACACTGCAAAGTGTATAAAATTGACCACAACTGTACATCAAGTTTATAAAATGTGCAAAATTAATATAAAACTATCTGCCTATTTTCACTAGAATTAATAATTCATAAAAGGTGAGGGAAAATTAAGTTGATCAAGATGTAACCGAAACGTTGTTTTCATCCATTGTCAGATAATGCTATGGTGTTTAAAAAAATAATAATTACACACACTCTTATTTTGTAATAACCATTTTATTTTTGTACATTTGCATTTTTCTCATTCAAATTGTTTTGTGAGGAGGCTCTGCCTGACACATTCTCACACAGAAACCGTCGCCTGATCCACTGCATTCATTTTGCACTTGTTGCCAGAAAATAAAGTGCTGGTGTCTAAACGATGAAATATTCTCTCATGCAGCCTAAATGTCAGTGGTGCAATGCAGTGAGCCCCAGGGCTCTAAAGAGAATGGCTGAGAGAGTAAGACAACAAGGGAAAGGCAAGAAAGAGAAGATGGGTAAAGGTGATAAATGTAACTGCTGGGTTCATCCCTGACACACCACACTAATGCACAGTACAGCTTCTCTGAGACAACACATACGAGGAAAGATGCATTTAGTCACTTACATTTATACTCCAAGTAGACACTTTTTGTTACTAAAAGCCATTTGTAATGAAATACACAACTCATTCTATTCTAGTCATCCAATTACGAGTGCATTAGTTTGTGAGTGCACGTGATATGATTCCTGGAACTCCTTGTGCTACAAGTATCTACTCCAACAAATTCTCATTAGCAAAACAACAAATGGCAAAATTTGCACTGGGCTGTAGAGGCTCAGACAGATGTTTGAGTCCAGCTGGATATGGAGAGCCAGCTGCTGCAGCAAGGGCTGATGGGTAACAGCCAACAACAGCCAAAGGAAGAGTGTTTGTGCGCAATGGAGGAAAAAGACTGACATTATCTGAAACCAAGATGAGCATATGAGAAATAAGTCCCTCTAGCCCCTCCTGTCTTTGGTCATGATATCAGACTGCCAGAGCTGATGATTTCATGCTTGGCTTCCATCAAGTGCCTCTCCACCAGGTGCTAACATTTCATCTGAAAGAATTAGTAAACGCTTTCCACAACACCAATTTACTTTCTTGATAGAGCGAGTATGAAAGCAGGTCTTGACCTACAATGTGTGTGTGCATCAAAATAAGGTGGTTTAGTAAGATAACTGACTAAAATAGCAATGCTGCAAGCTTAACATTTCTCAGTAGGATGATAGAAGCTCAAAACAGTGCATCTTTCCCCTAACTAACTACATTTTCCTTTGAATAAGCCTAACAAAATGCTAAATCACTGCATTTTGTCACGTTGTATTCCGCACACAGCCTAACAATGAGTGAGCGAGCTGATAATCTCACCTAAAACATCTTCTCTTTGAAGTAGTATTTGAAAAGTCAGGTTTATTTTAGTAAATCAGTTCATTTGGACAAGTTTCAAACTGGTTCAAAGAAAGATTTACCAATTTATTGGTATCCCTGTGCAGCGTTTTACTTCTTTTTGCACTGAAATGTTCAATTAAATGCCGCAGTTCATCATGTCTGACTATAAATTAAGGAGTTTCTAGTTTTTTTAGCTATATTTAAATTAAAATTCAAGTTTGATGTCACTCATTTGGATTCTCCTTTTTCTGTCATGTAAATACTTGTGCAAATACATACTTTTTCTTAATAACTTGTAGTGTAGCTAATTGGATCTTTGACGTAGTTGAACTAATTTATAAGAGCACTATGGCAAAATTCCATTACTTAAGCGAATTCAAAAAAAATTTGCATTCAAAACTGTTTTGGCTTTGCCCCAATACACTCTTATAAGTTTATAATAATGATTTCTATTTTGAGCGGTCAGGTTTGATGAATTTGGGTTTATGTCATGTGGGATAAAAAGTCTGGCTGCTATAGTGACATGTTACTTTCTTAGTCTGGCTTGTACATCTTTCTTCTAACTATTAGTTGTGTGTATCTAGTCAGATCTGAATAACCAGATCTGATCAGCTTGAGAAGATACGGTTTCAAGCTTCCCCAAATAGCTTAGTTTCAAGTAGGGCTGCATGATAATGGTTAAACTGATCAATACTATTATTAGATCACAATTATTGTCAGGAATTTCTTTCTACATTTACATTTTACACCTCTCAAAAGCTAAACCTGTGAAATTACCAATATTAACTCCAACAATTTGCAAAAATATTTCAATGTTTTTCCATTTAAAAACAAAAATAACATTGCATTGTGGTACAGATATTGCATGAGTTTATATATTCAGCAATCACATTTGCAAAAAATAGTCAAGATTCCATGTTTAGATTCATTAACAGTTCATCGCTGAGAAGGTTTGAGTGCAGATTCAGTTGCAGCAAACAGGGCAAAATGGCCTCGTGAAGGAACAAAGTTCGGCTGTATCAGAGTAGATGATCACTAAACTCAAACATATGTAGCGTCTGCGTAGGATCATGCATGATAGTTGGACTGTTTATGGCTTAAAAGACCCCTTTTAGCCTTTTGACATTTGCATATAAATTACAGTTCTGGTCAGAGATGTTACGTTGTATAGGGGTTTTAAATTGCCAAATGGTTCTTCGCCGTCAAAGAAGATTAGAACCAGCCCCCACGGGCATCCTGCAATCTGAGTTCAAACACATTCTACAACGAGCTGTAAATGGCCAAACGAACACACACACATAAAGACATTTCTTTATTTTAGACTATAATTAATCAGTTATAATTGTATCTGGTATATGCATGTGTTGTGTGTACATTCCCTTGTTAGATTAGATGAGTTACCACTCGTTATTTGTATTAGTTAAAGCCATAAAACACTTATATTCAGGTGTATGTATGTATCTTTGGTTTAATCAAGAGACAAAGACGATTCTCCCGCTCAAAATCCATGTCTCTCATTGGCCAGTACACACAGAATAGAAATTCTCAAAAGCGATCAGCCCAAAATAACTTTGCTCAGAAAACTTCTTCTTCGTTTGAGACAACACCTTTCAGGACTCTCAAGACCTTCCTCTTGAGTTTTATTTTCCGGCAGTTTTTACTTTCAAGTAACGTTAGTCGCTGTGGACTTCTTCTTCAGAGGAACCAGAAGTAAAAACTTCCAGCTGACTCCTCACGAACTCATCAAAAGACCTCTGTTATCTACCGCATCAGGACTCTTTTTTAGCAATCGAAACCAATGCAAGTAACCGCTTAAAATTATTTAGATGCGTGTTTAAGTTTCAGTCCCTTTTTAAGGTGATTTTTGGATTCTTTGATGATTTTCCATGGTTGTGGTTAAGTGATGTGAAATACTGCCATTCTTTTCTATTCTCTATCTTTTCCTTACTTTGTTTCATTCCGTGTATATATATGTTTTAGTTAGTTATATGTTAGATATAGTTTCATTTTATTAAATCCCTTATATTCACAACAAATTGTCTCTGTTTACTGTTCACAGTTCCAAGTCAATGAATGTTTGAACCCTTGCTACATTTGGCTAAGAATTACTGCTAGCACTGTACAAAGAAGGACAGTTTATTGTTCCGTGGCCAGAAAATAAATATTCCTTGAATTGATAAATGATTATATTGTCTGCTCGGTGGACGGACAGATCAAATAATTGTAATATTGATTCTGCTACAGTTAATTCGAAGATATAATCTAAATATTTATTATGAATCATAACCAGTTATAATTCGTCATAAATATTCCCTTTTTTAGAGCTAATAAATAATAATAAACGTTACATGTTTTTAATCTAAATATTTATTATGAATCATAACCAGTTATAATTCGTCATAAATATTCCCCTTTTTAGAGCTAATAAATAATAATAAACGTTACACATACATGTTTTCAGTCATTTTCGGATCATAATTTTTTCTCAGTGCAAAAGTGTGCTCGTAGTTGCCAGATTGTGGAGAAATAAATATTAAGGTCCATTAATGATAATATTATAGTTTTAAAAATTATTCTAAATTTAAAAGGATAGCACAGCCCACTCCATAGCTATATTGCTGGAATAATTTTCAAAGCAATTTCTTTCCAGCTAATGAACAACAAAAACAATGACAGGCAATCAGAATCTATCCTGCTTTGAAGAGCTAGAGCATTTAAAGCGTCATGCTTATAATAAACAGTGTTATCATCTGTTGGTAGCTAACATAGCTATCATCATTATAGTTATCGTTCTTGGTGAGAACGGGCCTTTACACTGGGCAGAAAATTTTTTAAAAGCAATAATCTGATTAGGGGATTTGAACTCTTGACATATGGCAACCCCAAGCACATAAAAAGACTTGAAAGACTCCTACGTCAGAATGCGGTTCATAGACTTCAGTTCAGCATTCAACACAGTCATCCCTCAAAAGCTCATTCACAAACTGGTCCAGCTGATGCTCAACACGTCGCTGTGCAACTGGCTGTTGGACTTTCTGACTGGAAGACCTCAGGCAGTTCGGGTCGGCAGTAACACATCCAGCACCATCATACTGAACACTGGGGCCCCCCAAGGATGTGTGCTGAGCCCCCTCCTCTTCACTCTGCTGACCCACGACTGCACACCGTCACACAACTCCAACCTCCTTAA